>NC_091767.1:21501868-21804898 GCF_029378745.1 Bos indicus
TCCAGTCCCTTTTAGTTCACTGATTTCTAATATGCCAATATTCACTCTTGCCGTCTCCTGTTTGACCACTTCCAATTTACCTTGATTCATGGACCTAATATTTCAGGTTCCTATCCAATATTGTTCATTACTACATTGGACTTTACTTCCATCACCAGTCATATCAACAGCTGGATGTTGTTTTTGCTTTGACTCCATCTCTTCATTCTTTCTGGAGTTATTTTTCCACTCTTCTCTGGTAGCATATTGGGCATCTACCAACCAGGGGAGTTCATCTTTCAGTGTCATATATTTCTTCCTTTTCGTATGTTCATGGGGTTCTTAATGCAAGAATACTGAAGTGGTTTGCTAGTCCCTTCTCCAGTGGACCACATGTTGTCAGAAGTCTCCACCATGACCCATCTGGTTTGTGGCCCTACATGGCATGACTCATAGTTTCATTGAGTTAGACATGGCTGTGGTCCATGTGATCACTTTGATTAGTTTTCTGTGATTGTGGTTTTTATTCTGTCTGCCCTCTGATGGATAAGTTCAGGTCAGTTGCTCAGTCATGTCCAACTCTTTGTGACCCCATGGACTGCAGCATTCCAGGCTTCCCTATCCATCACCAACATGCAGAGCTTACTCAGACTCATGTCCATCGAATCAGTGATGCCATTCTACTATCTCATCCTCTGCCATCCCATTCTCATCCTGCCTTCAATCTTTCCCAGCATCAGGGTCTTTTCCAACGAGTCAGTTCTAAGGAAAAGAGGCTTATGGAAGTTTCCTGATGAGAGAGACTGAATGTGGGGGAAACTGGGTCTTATTCTGATTGGTGGGGCATTCTTAGTAAATCTTTAATCCAATTTTCTGTTAATTGAAGGGGCTGTTCCCTCCCTGTTCTTGATCTGAGACCAAACTATGGTGGAGGCAATCAAGATAATGGCAACCTCCTTCAGAAGATCCCATCCACGCACTGCTGCACTCAGTGCCCCCGACCCTGTAGCAGGCCACTGCCAACCCATGCCTCTGCCAGAGAGTCCTGGACACTCACAGGCAAGTCTGGGTCAGTCTCTTGTGGGGTCACTGCTTCTTTCCCCTGGGTCCTGGAGTGCACAACGTTTTGTTTGTGCCCTCCAAGAGTCTGTTTCCCCAGTCCTGTGTAAGTTCTGGTGGCTTTATGGTGGGGTTAATGGCAATCTTCTCTAAGAAGGCCACACCCGGTTCTGCTGCACCCAGAGCCCCTGCCCCTGTGGCAGGCCACTGCTGACCTGTTCCTCCACAGGAGACACTCAAAGGTAGATCTGGCTCAGTCTCTATGGGGTCTCCTGGTGCACACAAGGTTTTCTGTAAGCCCTCCAAGTGTCTCTGGTGGGTATTGGGTTTGATTTTAAATGCAATTTCACCCCTCCTACCATCATCCTGGGCTTCTCTTTTATCCTTGGACATGGGGTATCTTTTTTTGGTGGGATCCAACATTCACTTGCGGATCGTGGTTAGGCAGCAAGTTGTGATTTTGGAGTTATTGCAGGAGAAGATGAGTGCACATTCTTCTACTCTGTCATCTTGTGTCTATATTACTTCTAAAATAATCAAGTGTTCTTTCATTTAATATGTCAATACTATATATGTGATTCAGGATTTTATTTACCCTAAAAGTTTATTGTTTACTCTTTGAAAGCAAAACATCCTTGGTTTTCAAAAGCAACAATATCACATTTTCAATATCTACCAATAAATTATAGGACTAGCATCATGTTTATTTATTATCATGTTTATTATCATATTTCTTCAGGTAAATATAAAATTTGTTTTTAATATTGTTTTTATATCCTCTTTCCCTAGTATATCAGTCTTATTTTTCCCAGACTGAATAAATTCAGCTTTTCCTAAAAGGTAATTTTACTTCAAATATAAAGAATATTATAATTTAGAAACTCAAAAGACAAAAGAAGAAGAGACAAAGTCTCTCTAAAAAGGGGTAATCCTTAGCAAATTTGGATTTGATGAAAGGTGTTTTGTCTTGTTTTGTTTTATTTAATTATTTTTTATTTTATTTTTTAACTTTACAATATTGTATTGGTTTTGCCATATATCAACATGAATCCACCACAGGTATACACGTGTTCCCCATCCTGAACCCTCCTCCCTCCTCCCTCCCCATACCATCCCTCTGGGTCATCCCAATGCACCAGCCCCAAGCATCCAGTATCATGCATCGAACCTGGACTGGCGACTCGTTTCGTAAATGATATTATACATGTTTCAATGCCATTCTCCCAAATCATCCCACCCTCGCCCTCTCCCACAGAGTCCAAAAGACTGTTCTATACATCAGTGTCTCTTTTGCTGTCTTGTATACAGGGTTATTGTTACCATCTTTCTAAATTCCATATATATGCGTTAGTATACTGTATTGGTGTTTTTCTTTCTGGCTTACTTCACTCTGTATAATAGGCTCCAGTTTCAGCCACCTCATTAGAACTGATTCAAATGTATTCTTTTTAATGGCTGAGTAATACTCCATTGTGTATATGTACCACAGATGTCCTATCCATTCATTTGCTGATGGACATCTAGGTTGCTTCCATGTCCTGGCTATTATAAACAGTGCTGCGATGAACATTGGGGTACACGTGTCTCTTTCCCTTCTGGTTTCCTCAGTGTGTATGCCCAGCAGTGGGATTGCTGGATCATAAGGCAGTTCTATTTCCAGTTTTTTAAGGAATCTCCACACTGTTCTCCATAGTGGCTGTACTAGTTTGCATTCGCACCAACAGTGTAAGAGGGTTCCCTTTTCTCCACACCCTCTCCAACATTTATTGCTTGTAGTCTTTTGGATTGCAGCCATTCTGACTGGCGTGAAATGGTACCTCATAGTGGTTTTGATTTGCATTTCTCTGATAATGAGTGATGTTGAGCATCTCTTCATGTGTTTGTTAGCCATCTGTGTGTCTTCTTTGGAGAAATGTCTATTTAGTTCTTTGGCCCATTTTGTGATTGGGTCATTTATTTTTCTGGAGTTGACCTGTAGGAGTTGCTTGTATATTTTTGAGATTAGTTGTTTGTCAGTTGCTTCATTTGCTATTATTTTCTCTCATTCTGAAAGCTATCTTTTCACCTTGCTTATAGTTTCCTTTGTTGTGCAGAAGCTTTTAATTTTAATTAGGTCCTATTTGTTTATTTTTGGATGCAAAGAAGTTCAATCCTGCCATGAAATCAGCTTAATAAACTTGGTTAACAGTTGGTAATGATGACCATACCACTGTTTTTCTTTCTTTCTTTTTTTAATGGCTGTATCAGTGATTTTTAAGTAGAGGGTTATATATATATATATATATATATATATATATATATATATGCTTGGGGCAAAAAGACTGAAATTAAGTAAAGAGAAATATTAACAAGATACTTTATGGTGAAATTATGCATAGTTAACATGTTATTTTGTATACTTCTCTTTATATGTTATTTTATATACTTCTCTGTGTCTTCTAAATTTTCTCCATTAAATATTTTATTAGCCAGGATTCTTTGTAAGGAATAGAAAAAACCCTCAAAATAAGACTGATTGAAACAATAAGGAGGTTGTTCAAAAACTGGAGGCAGTCATCAAGGGATGTTAGAATTCCAAAATGCAAGGTATCTAGAGTTTATCCCAATTTGTTGTTCAGATGCATGGTTGTGAATGCATGGTTCAGATGCATGGCTGTGCATGGCTCCCTTCTCCTAATGTCACTTCATAGTTCAAGATGTTTGTCAGTCATTATCCATTTTGAAACAGAAAAGAAGAAGGGGAGCAGATCCTCCCTTTAAGGATGTTCCTCATAGATTAAGTTTGATACTTCTGCTAAAATGACACTTAACTACCTTCATTGGGAAGTTCAAAAATAAAGCATTTACTCTAGATAAACATACACCAACCAATATCAGATCTCTTATCTCTAACATCAATCTCTTTTTCTAGTCTTTCTCCCACACTGAGTTTGGGATATCTTTCTCAAATGGTTTATTTTCAGTGGTTCAGAAAATAGTCCAAAATCATTATCTTTGTATACATTCTTATTATCCTCCTTGTCTTGTCTAGTGATGTGACTATATATATACTAAAACTGTAATTCAGGAAAAATAGAAAGTCCTTTATTCTCAATAAAATATTAATCTGCTTTGGCATTCCCTTGCACTAATACTAAAAATAAATATTTTAAGATTTAATAAATCAGTGTAACCCAGTTTAAATCAGTCTTTTTCAGAGAAATATTAAGATAATTTACAATCCATAGTCCAAAATGGACTTGGATGAAGAGAGACTATATACCACCATGGAGAGGTATAGGAGTGTTGGATCCTAAAACTAACTTCTTTTGCTGTCTATTTCACCTAGTATTTGGGCATTGATTTCTGTCCCTCTAATATCCACTGGAGTGTCTACAGCTGGTATAAATCATCCGTCTTGATCTTGGCATTGGCAACACCAGATAATTGCTCCCAAGGCACACAGCCACCTTCTCTGTTGACTAGGTCTTCACCCTATATCTAGCTGGCACTATAGATCCCCTGAAGCCAGGCAGTTATTTCAATTTAATCCATTTAATCCTATATCCTCTTTGAAAATGGCTTATATTATAATTCTACTTTCAGACCTTCTAGAATTTTAAATTTATAAAGAGAAGCTTTGGAATGTACAAATCCCTTTCTCATTCATCAAATCTTAGTTTAGAAGGCCATAGTGTCACTAGGAACTCAAGAAAATTGGCTTTAAATCTCAGAACTAAATAATGAGTTATTTACTTTGGGCATCGTGTTCTTAATATATTGCATGGAGAAAGTACAAGATGCAATTATTTAAGGAGAAATAAATATAAATCATTTTAATAATTTAGAAATATTGCCCACTATATCCATCTCATGCCATAGCTCCTACATATAATAAATACATCTAGTATTTTTGATCATTTATTCTGTGCCAGGCACTGCTTTTTAAGTTCTTCATAAGTAACAATTTAAATCTCCAAACAATCTTATGATTATTATCACTCCTATTTTGCAGATAAGGAGACTGAAGCACAGATAAATTAGCTACCCAAGTTTGCACAGGCAATGTTCAGAGCCAACCTGGCTCCAGAGTATGTAATACCACACTGCTTTCCACTAAAATATGTCCAATAAAGATAAATATATCCTAAAGGCTGATGTGTTCTAAATTTAAATATATAGCCTTAAGATTTCCGCCAAACTTCAGACTGAAATATTAAGTAGCTCCTTAATTTTTAGTTAGATCTAATAGTCATCTCCAAAAACAGCATATCTTAAATCAAACACAGTTTCCCCTTGGTATCTGCCTGTGATTCCAGGATCCCTGCAGATACCAAAATTTGCAGATGTTCAAGTCTTTTATATAAAATGGTATAGTATTTGCATATAACATACATATCTTCCCCAAAACTTTAGATTATCTCTAGATTACTTATAATACCTAATACAATGTAAATGCTATGTAAGTAGTTGCATGCACATAGCAAAATCAAGCTTTCCTTTTTGGAACTTCCTGGAATTTTTTTCCCAAATATTCTTTGATCTGAGGTTGGTTGAATCCACAGGTGTGGAATCTGCAGATATGGAGACTGTACCTGGTTTCTATGCAGGTTTCTGGTTTCTCCTGCTCACACCTGTTGCTCCTACTGTCATTATCATTTTAGTAAACAGCTTCACCATTTTTCCAATTGCTCACACTGAAACAATGGGATCTCTCTTGATTTTTCTCTTTTTCTCACACATCATGTCCAATCTATCAGGAAATCCTGTTGGGTCTATCTTCAAAATATATAGAGAGTCCAACCACTTCTCAATACCTCCATTGCTACCACCTAACACACCATCATCACTTTTCTGGGTTGCTGAAAAAACCTCACGTCTCAACTCTGTTTCCACTCTGCACCTATAGTCTATTCTCAACACAGCAGCCAGAATAATCATTTAAAACACATAATTCAGGTCAATTCTCTTTTGCTTAAAACCTTCATAGACTTCCATATCACTGTGAATAAAAGCAAAAATCCTTACAATTGATTGTAGCCAGGCCCCATTGCTCTTAATCTCACCTAATTTTCTGCCATTCTCCTCTTCATTCACTCAGCACCTCATTCATCACCCCTTTCCTCATTCAGCTCTAGACCCCTTGGCTTCCTTGCTCAAATGCACTGAGTATGTTTCTGTTTCTGAGTTACTTTACTTGTTCTTCCCTGGGTCTAAGAAGCTCTTTCCAAATATCTGCTATCTTCCTTTTATCTTTCAGACATCTATCTTGGATAATGTCACTTTATCCAAGAGGTCTTCTTTATCACTTTATATGACATAGCAACTCATTCCACCCCTACCCTGCTGCAGTACTTTCTATCCCCCTTTCTCTGCTTTGTTTTTTGTCAGCCTATTTATTACCATCTAATATATCATATCTGTTCATTGTGGTCCTCTTTACTCTAGAATTTAAGCAGGAAATATATGTTTTGAGCACAGCCATAGCTAAAAGCGTAAAACTGATCTGGCACATGACAGGTATTCAAAAAATATTTGTTAAATAAATTAATGATGGACACAGTCATAGAGACTACTTAGAATTTCACATATGTGTTTTATATTCCTTTGTCTTTATGTATTCTATTCCATCTGACAATACTCTTTTGCACTTCTTTCACTTAGTTAACTCCTCCTTATACTTCAAAACTCACTTTCAAAATTATCTTCTCCAAGAAATTTTGCCCATACCTAAAGAATATATATATTTATATTCATTTTAACATAATATTTATCAACTGCCACTGTCCTTGTTGATTAACTTGAGTGAGGGTCTTTCAGTAAACTGCAATTTCCTTAAAGGCAGGGATCCTCGTTTATACAGTTTTGTTAACTCCTATAATTAACATAGTTCAAGAGACTTAGTTCTGTTCAGTTCAGTCACTCATTCATGTCCGACTCTTTGCAACCCCATGAATCGCAGCACACCAGGCCTCCCTGCCCATCACCAACTCCTGGAGTTCACTCAGACTCACATTCATCGAGTAAGTGATACCATCCAGCCATCTCACCCTCTGTCGTCCCCTTCTACTCCTGCCTCCAATCCCTCACATCATCAAAATCTTTTCCAATGAGTCAACTCTTTGCATGAGGTGGCCAAAGTACTAGAGTTTCAGCTTTAGCATCATTCCTTCCAAAGAAATCCCAGGGCTGATCTCCTTCAGAATGGACTGGTGGGATCTCCTTGCAGTCCAAGGGACTCTCAAGAGTCTTCTCCAACACCACAGTTCAAAAGCATCAATTCTTCAGTGCTCAGCTTTATTCACAGTCCAACTCTCACAGCCATACATGACGACAGGAAAAACCATACCCTTGACTAGACCGACCTTTGTTGGCAAAGTAATGTCTCTGCCTTTGAACATGCTGTCTAGGTTGGTCATAACTTTCCTTCCAAGGAGTAAGCGTCTTTTAATTTCATGGCTGCACTCACCATCTGCAGTGATTTTGGAGCCCAAAAAAATAAAGTCTGACACTGTTTCCACTGTTTCCCCATCTATTTCCCATGAAGTGATGGGACCAGATGCCATGACCTTCGTTTTCTGAATGTTGAGTTTTAAGCCAACTTTTTCACTCTCCTCTTTCACTTTCAAATCAAGAGGCTTTTTAGTTCCTCTTCACTTTCGGCCATAAGGGTGGTGTCATCTGCATATCTCAGGTTATTGACATGTCTCCTGGCAATCTTGATTCCAGCTTGTGCTTCTTCCAGCCCAGCATTTCTCATGATATACTCTGCATAGAAGTTAAATAAGCGGGGTGACAATATACAGCCTTGATGTACTGCTTTTCCTATTTGGAACAAGTCTGTTGTTCCATGTCCAGTTCTAACTGTTGCTTGCTGACCTGCATATAGGCTTCTCAAGAGGCAGGTCAGGTGGTCTGGTATTCCCATGTCTTTCAGAATTTCCCACAGTTTATTGTGATCCACACAGTCAAAGGCTTTGGCATAGTCAATAAAGCAGAAATAGATGTTTTTCTGGAACTCTCTTGCTTTTTCCATGATCCAGCAGATGTTGGCAATTTGATCTCTTGTTCCTCTGCCTTTTCTAAATCCAGTTTGAACATAAGGAAGTTCACGGTTCACATATTGCTGAAGCCTGGCTTGGAAAATTTTGAGCATTACTTTACTAGCGTGTGAGATGAGTGCAATTGTGCAGTAGTTTGAGCATTCTTTGGCTTTGCCTTTCTTTGGGAGTGCAATGAAAACTGACCTTTTCCAGTACTGTGGCCACTGCTGAGTTTTCCAAATTTGCTGGCATATTGAGTGCAGCACTTTCACAGCATCATCTTTCAGGATTTGGAATAGCTCAACTGGAATTCCATCACCTCCACTAGCTTTGTTCGTAGTGAAGCTTTCTAAGGCCCACTTGACTTCACATTCCAGGATATCTGGCTCTAGGTGAGTGATCACACCATAATGATTATCTGGGTCGTGAAAATCTTTTTCTATAGTTCTTCTGTGTATTCTTGCCACCTCTTCTTAATATCTTCTGCTTCTGTTAGGTCCATACCATTTCTGTCCTTTATCAAGCCCATCTTTGCATGAAATGTTCCCTTGGTATCTCTAATTTTCTTGAAGAGATATCTAGTCTTTCCCATTCTGTTGTTTTCCTCTATTTCTTTGCATTGATCTCTGAGGAAGGCTTTCTTATCTCTTCTTGCTATTCTTTGGAACTCTGGATTCAGACGTTTATATCTTTCCTTTTCTCCTTTGCTTTTCACTTCTCTTCTTTTCACAGCTATTTGTAAGGCCTTTCCAGACAGCCATTTTGCTTTTTTGCATTTCTTTTCCATGGGGATGGTCTTGATCCCTGTCTCCTGTACAATGTCACAAACCTCTGTCCATAGTTCATCAGGCACTCTGTCTATCAGATCTAGTCCCTCAAATCTATTTCTCACTTCCACTGTATAATCAATCATAAGGGATTTGATTTAGGTCATACCTGAATGATCTAGTGGTTTTCCCTACTTTCTTAAATTTAAGTCTGAATTTGGCAATAAGGAGTTCATGGTCTGAGCCACAGTCAGCTCCTGGTCTTGTTTTTGCTGAATGTATAGAGCTACTCCATCTTTGGTTGCAAAGAATATAATCAATCTGATTTTGGTGTTGACCATCTGGTGATGTCCATGTGTAGAGTCTTCTCTTGTGTTGTTGAAAGAGGGTGTTTGCTATGACCAGTGCATTTTCTTGGCAAAACTCTATTAGTCTTTGCCCTGCTTCTTTCCGTATTCCAAGGCCAAATTTGCCTGTTACTCCAGGTGTTTCTTGACTTCCTACTTTTGCATTCCAGTCCTCTATAATTAAAAGGACATCTTTTTTGGGTGTTAGTTCTAAAAGGTCTTGTAAGTCTTCATAGGACCATTCAACTTAATAGGTGCTCAATTCATATTGCTTGAAAGAATGTTTAATTCCAAGAGTTAGAGCCAGAATGTAATCCTCTCAGTAGCTTTTGCTATAAGTACAATTAAGGTATTTTGAGAATGAAAGTATCACTTATGGAAATCTACAACCAAAGAACTCAGCTAGAGAAGCAACCAAACCACAGAACATCTGTGACTTTGAAAATTCTCTGACCCACTCAAATTCTGGAGTCATTCTATACCTTTGACAGTCTGCTCCAAGTTTAATCCTCTTTTTTCCTCTTCTTTTGTCTTTATTTGGTTTGGTTGGTTTGGTTTATTCAAACAACAATGCATTTGTATTCTGAAAGTTATTTTTCAGGGGTAATTCATTTGAAGTCTTCCCTTTTGACTTATGCAAAAAACTTCAGAAATCACCAAGGTTCTACCAACAGTTCTACCAACTTAATACCAACATTAGTACGTGAGGGATAATATTAGATATAATGATATAACAATATCCACAGTGGGCTTTCCCAGAGTCACTCATATACTTGTTAGGAAAGCTTCTCAAAGACCTAGTTGTTTTCTTATTGGATAGTCAAGAATAATACAAACCCACTGGAAACCTAAGGCTGTTTGACTGTTTAATTATACAGTGCTTATTTTTGGTTGCATTATGGGACAAAACACAAGAGTAGCACATACTGGGAACTCAAAAACTAACTCTTTCTGCTGCATTATCTATACTCATAGCTTCCTAGTTGGCCAGAAAAACATGATATCTCATTTATCAAGAGATCTCTCTTACCATAGGAGAATTTCAAAGAGAAATAAAAAGTCATGTCACTATTTTCTTAACCAAATTACTAATAATGTAACATGTGTGAAATATGTAAGAATTTAATATTCTAAGGAATATCAGCCATACAAAGACCCAGATTCCAAACTTATTATATCAAATATTATCTATGTGATTACTATCATTTGCCTTTTATAATTTCTTCATCTCTAAAATTTAAAAGTTGGAATAAATGACCTCTAAGACTTCCCACTATCATAGATCTGGAATGCAATGACAAGTAATAGCCATAACCAATTACCATGGATTATAAATTGGAAATACCTAGTATCATTGTGCTATACTTTATCAGCTAAAATTAGTTTGGCAACTTTGTGGCTCCAATTTTTGCCTCTCTTTTGTGTTAACTGGAAAAAAATTGACCATCCAGTAAGTATTTTTCATCAAATTCTTTTGATTATGAATTTATTTATATCAATTAATTGGAAGAATCAAGGGTTCAATGGAATATTTTATATCTGGCAACATAATGACAAATAGTCAATTAAATATATAAGATGTTAAGATTATATATACATGTCAAACACATATTTTAAGAATTCAAGCAATATCAAATTCAATGTCAATATCAAATGATACCCAGAAACTGCAAATAAACAAACAAAAGAGCAGAAAATCACCTTTATAAAGCCGAAATCCTTTTGGAGAATGACAGTCTAAAAAAGATTAGGCCAGAATAACAAATAAAGTACTTCTTTGGAAGAACTAGCATATTTATTTAAACAGAGACAGAAAGAAAATGTAATAAACCCTCAAGTTGCCTTAGGTCACAGCATGTGGCTTATAATCTAATCTAAGAAAAGAATTTGACAGATTCTACAGGATAGTCATGATAGAAATAATTTTCATGATTTAGCTGACAAGTCCTTTAATATTTTCATTGTAGATAAAGTGGAATGGAGAGATATATTACACTGCCTAACATGCTCTCAGTCTGATTTTACTCTATAGCTTCAGTTTCCTCTCTAGTTTTTTTCCCTTCTTATTTGATTTTGTTCCAATTGGAATTGAACAATAAATCACCTGGTTTGCTTCCCAAAAGGCCAGGATAGGATTGAAGTAAGATTCATATTAATTTCCCTTGATCTGTGACTGAGAAAGCACTGAAGCTAGGGAGCACTCTGCCTTTATGCAAGATTCAAACAGATTCTATGATTTCTGTGGTGAGAGGCATACCAATAGCTCATGGAGTCATCTCTGTCACTAGCTATGTGACCTTAGGCAATATACTTAACTTCACTGAGCTTTATTATCCTAATGTGAGAACTGAGGATAAAAATTGTACTTTTCACAAATTTTTATTGAAACTTAAATGAGAACATTTGACAAAGCACTTAATAAATTATTGTGTATTTATTCTTTCAACAGATTTTACTAAGTTCCTACTATGATCCAGGATCTAAACTATAGAAAGGTCTCAATTAATACAAACCATTATGTTTATTATCAGCAACAACATTAGACCATCAGTGTCAGAAGAGAAACATTCCAAATAATTATTCATACTGTGATTTTAGGAGTCCTTTTTTGATGATAGAAGAATGGTAAGCAAAAACTTACTTTTAACCTACTTAAAAAGGCATGCCTAGAGGAAAAAGCTATGATGATGATGGTGTTTTTTCTAGATCTCTTTGTTGAAAGACATTAGTTCTGGATTAGTTCTGATTTGAAAGAAAAAGCAGATTTGCTGTTCAATAATTAATATTTATTCATTTGACAGATTTTTAAAAGTATATCAGGCTAATAGAGAAACAAGCACAAGTTTAAATCTATTAAGACAGAAAAAACTGGTGTGTAAGAATCAAAGTGTACAATAAATGCCACATTGATAACACAAAGTACTAACGACAAAAGCTATACAATAGTGTATACTAAAAATAAGCCTTATGATAGCTTTAGTCTCTTTGACTCTAATCTAAATTTGAAGCCTGGTACTGAACCTTCCCTCTCACACAATGTGACATCATAAATCAAATCAGTTCTTCCAAATGGAATTCCCAAAGAGCAAATAGAGTGCCGCAGAACTGCCATTCTTGGAAGCTGCTGGTGTTCAGACATTTTATGACTTTCCTTTTTAAACTGATTGTGAAGCCTCCATTTCAGTGAATTTCTTTGGTTTTGCTCCTCTTTCTTTGCAACAAAAGGATAGTTATTTTGAGTCAATCCCTTGACGCCAAGTGAAAAGAGAACAATCTTGTAGAGGAGAATTAGACACATTTAGAAGCTAAATATGGCACCTCTGTTAAGCAGTCTTGGAAATTTTCAAGGCAAAGGGATTCATAAGGAAATTGCAGTTGAGAAGAGAATAATAAGCATCTGAAAATTAGAGAATAGGATAAGAGGAATAGTTATAAGTGCAAGTATAGAATTAGATAATAGAGGAAAAATGTGTACAGTGCCTTGAGCTCTTTAGAAGAAAGTACCACAACATAGAGAAGTATTATTAGCTAATGATGAACTTTCCCAGTATAATCAGCAGCTGAAGAAAAGTACAAGAGATCACAATGTAGAAAAAATTCATTTAAACTTCAGGGCATAAAATTGTTTAGAAAAAGCATTCAAAATAGCTTAGGTGAGAAATGGGTAGTTATACAAGCTACTTGCTCCCACTTGCAAGTAAACTGTGACCACAGACAAGGCCACCTGAGAGCAGTTTGTTTTGCTTATACCCAAAGACATGACACCTGTACTCCACTACAGGTAGAGTATACTCACTCCACCTATGAACTCCACTAGTGTATAGGCACCACATTTGTGGAAAGATACATCTCAAATCACAAGTAGCTAGAGAATATAAATTAAACAATATACTAATGGAATATATGACATTCCTCCATAAAACATTTCTAAATAATAACTTGAGAATTTAAAGTTCTAAATAAATAATAATTTATTTATCCCATAAATAAATCCATGTTACCTGTGTCAGAGTCCATGCTATTCCTAAAGATATAATCCTGTTTCTCATTCAGGGCTTTGTTGGTGTCTCAAACAGTAAAGAAAGTGAAAATGAAGTTGCTCAGTCATATCCAACTCTCCAATTCCATGGATTGTAGCCTACCAGGCTCCTCTGTCCATGGGATTTTCCAGGCAAGAGTACTGGAGTGGGTTGCCATTGCCTTCTCCAGGGGATCTTCCCAACCCAGGGATCCAACCCAGGTCTTTCACATTGTAGGCAGACGCTTTACCGACTGAGCCACCAGGGAAGTCCAAAGAGTAAAGAATCTGCCTGCAATGTGGGAGACCTGGATTCTCTACAGAACAATCCTATGCCCCTGCCCTATCTAAATTAATTAATAAATCCATATATTATACTCTCTAAACATTTTAATGTGTCTATATCTGTAACGAAAATGAGAGTAAATACTTATATAGCATTTACTCTGTGATAAGCCCTGTCCTAAGTACTTTACATATATTAACTCATTTAATCTTGTCAGTAACCCAATGAGTAAGTAGTGTTGCTCAGTTCAGTTCAGTTCAGTCACTCAGTCATGTCCGACACTTTGAAACCCCATGAACTGTACCATGCCAAGCGTCACTGTCCATCACCAACTCCCGGAGTTCACTCAAACTCACATCCATCAAGTCAGTGACGCCACCCAGCCATCTCAACCTCTGTCATCCCCTTCTCCTCCTGCCCCCAATCCCTCCCAGCATCAGTCTTTTCCAATGAGTCAACTCTTCGCATGAGGTGGCCAAAGTACTGGAGTTTCAGCTTTAGCATCATTCCTTCCAAAGAACACCCAGCTGATCTTTCAATAGAAACTCTTCAAGCCAGGAGGGAATGGCAAGACATACTTAAAATGATGAAAGAAAATAACCTACAGCCCAGATTATTGTACCCAGCAAGGATCTCATTCAAGTATGAAGGAGAAATCAAAAGCTTTTCAGACAAACAAAAGCTGAGAGAATTCTGCACCACCAAACCAGCTCTCCAACAAATACTAAAGGATATTCTCTAGACAGGAAACACAAAAATGGTGTATAAACTCAAACCCAAAACAATAAAATAAATGGCAACGGGATCATACTTATTAGTAATTACCTTAAACGTAAATGGGTTGAATGCCCCAACCAAAAGACAAAGACTGGCTGAATGGATACAAAAACAAGACCCCTACATATGTTGTCTACAGGAGACCCACCTCAAAACAGGGGACACATACAGACTGAAAGTGAAGGGCTGGAAAAAGATTTTCCATGCAAATTGGGACCAAAAGAAAGCAGGAGTCACAATACTCGTATCAGATAAATTAGACTTTAAAACAAAGGCTGTGAAAAGAGACAAAGAAGGTCACTACATAATGATCAAAGGATCAATCCAAGAAGAAGATATAACAATTATAAATATATATCCACCCAACATGGAAGCACCGCAGTATGTAAGACAAATCCTAACAAGTAATATCATAAAAAACAAAGAAAGGCTGTAAAAGTGTTCCAGATTAAAAGAGACTTTATCAAAATGACAATGAAATGCAATATCTGATCCTGGACTAGATCTTGTCCTAGAAGGAAAAAGTGCTAAAAAGGACACTGAGGGTCAGTTAACAGTATTAGAATACAGACAGTAGATTTAATAAAAGTATTTTATCCATGTTAAATTACTGAAGTTGACAACTGTACTATTACAGTTATTAACCGAATATCCCTATTCTTAGGAAATTCAGAAATATGTACTGAAGTATGTGGGATACTTCATGGGAATAAAAACCATGATATCTGCAGCAGGCCTTCCAAGAGTTTAGAAAAAAACTTTTTGGGTGGGGAGCAGACAAATAATAAAGAAATGGGGTGAAATGATAAGAACAAGTGAAAAATCTGGGCAGAGGTTATATGGATATTATTTGTATTATTTTTGGAACTTTTCTTTAAGCTTGACACTAAAAATTAAAAATGTGCAAAAAATTAAAAAATAAAAAAAAAAAAAGAACACCCAGGGCTGATCTCCTTTAGAATGGACTGGTTGGATCTCCTTGCAGTCCAAGGGACTCACAAGAGTCTTCTCCAACACCACAGTTCAAAAGCATCAATTCTTCGGTGCTCAGCTTTCTTCACAGTCCAACTCTCATATCCATACATGACTACTGGAAAAACCATAGCCTTGACTAGACGGACCTTTGTTGGCAAAGTAATGGCTCTGCTTTTGAATATGATATCTAGGTTGGTCATAACTTTCCTTCCAAGGGGTAAGCATCTTTTAATTTCATGGCTGCAGTTACCATCTGCAGTGATTTTGGAGCCCAAAAAAATAAAGTCTGACACTGTTTCCCCATCTATTTCCCATGAAGTGATGGGACCAGATGCCATGATCTTCATTTTCTGAATGTTGAGCTTTAAGCCAACTTTTCTACTCTCCTCTTTCACTTTCAAATCAAGAGGCTTTTTAGTTCCTCTTCAGTTTCTGCCATAAGGGTGGTGTCATCTGAATATCTGAGGTTATTGATATTTCTCCCAGCAATCTTGATTCCAGCTTGTGCTTCTCCCAGCCCAGCGTTTCTCCTTATGTACTCTGCATATAATTTAAATAAGCAGGGTGACAATATACAGCCTTGATATACTCCTTTTCCTATTTGGAACCAGTCTACTGTTCCATGTCCAGTTCTAACTGTTGCTTCCTGACCTGCATACAGGTTTCTTAAGAGGCAGGTCAGCTGTTCTGGTATTCCTATCTCTTGAAGGATTTTCCACAGTTTATTGTGATCCACACAGTCAAAGGCTTTGGCATAGTCAATAAAGCAGAAATAGATGTTTTTCTGGAACTCTCTTGCTTTTTCAATGATCCAGCGGATGTTGGCAATTTGGTCTCTGGTTCCTCTGCCTTTTCTAAAAGCAGCTTGAACATCTGGAAGTTCACGGTTCATGTATTGCTGAAGCCTGGCTTGGAAAATTTTGAGCATTACTTTACCAGCGTGTGAGATGAGTGAGTGAAAAAGTTCAACTAAAGCTCAACTAAAATGGACTGGAATGGGAGAATTTAATTCAGATGACCATTGTATCTACTACTGTGGTCAGGAATCCCTTAGAAGAAATGGAGTAGCCATCATGGTCAACAAAACAGTTCGAAATGCAGTACTTGGATGCAATCTCAAGAACGACAGAATGATCTCTGTTCGTTTCCAAGGCAAAGCATTCAATATCACAGTAATCCAAGTCTATGCCCCAACCAGTAACACTGAAGAAGCTGAAGCTGAACGGTTCTATGAAGATCTACAAGACCTTTTAGAACTAACACCCAAAAAAGATGTCCTTTTCATTATAGGGGTCTGGAATGCAAAAGTAGGAAGTCAAGAAACACCTGGAGTAACAGGCAAATTTGGCCTTGGAATACAGAATGAAGCAGGACAAAGGCTAATAGAGTTTTGCCAAGAGAACGCACTGGTCATAGCAAACACCCTCTTCCAACAACACAAGAGAAGACTCTACACATGGACATCACCAGATGGTCAACACCAAAATAAGGTTGATTATATTCTTTGCAGCCAAAGATGGAGAAGCTCTATACAGTCAGCAAAAACAAGACCAGGAGCTGACTGTGGCTCAGATCAAGAACTCCTTATTGCCAAATTCAGACTTAAATTGAAGAAAGTAGGGAAACCACTAGACCATTCAGGTATGGCCTAAGTCAAATCCCTTATGATTATACAGTGGAACTGAGAAATAGATTTAAGGGACTAGATCTGATACATAGAGTGCCTGATGAACTATGGATGGAGGTTTGTGACATTGTACAGGAGACAGGGATCAAAACCATCCCCATGGAAAAGAAATGCAAAAAAGCAAAATGGCTGTCTGGGGAGGCCTTACAAATAGCTGTGAAAAGAAGAGAAGCCAAAAGCAAAGGAGAAAAGGAAAGATATAAACGTCTGAATCCAGAGTTCCAAAGAATAGCAAGAAGAGATAAGAAAGCCTCCCTCAGCAATCAATGCAAAGAAATAGAGGAAAACAACAGAACGGTAAAGACTAGAGATCTGTTCAAGAAAATTAGAGATACCAAGGGAACATTTCATGCAAAGATGGGCTCGATAAAGGACAGAAATGGTATGGACCTAACAGAAGCAGAAGTACTGTTGTTACTACTCCTATTTTACTAGAGAAGACATGAAGGTAGAATGAAAGAAATTAGATAATTTGTCCAAGGTAGCCTAACTAATCTGGTAGAAACCAGGATTTGAAGCTAAATAATCTAGTTTCAGGTTCCAGGTGGAATATACATACTTAATATGTTGATTCTCAGGTATATATTTGAAGACTCTTCCACAATAAGTATGTACTTTTAGTCTATCTATATTTTTCAGTTCAATAATATTACTCTCTTTTAAAAAAATAACCTTAGGGAACGCAAGTATACCTGTGGCGGATTCATTTCGATATTTGGCAAAACTAATACAATATTGTAAAGTTTAAAAATAAAATAAAATTTAAAAAAAAAAAGGAAAATAAATTTTTTAAAAAAGCTGATATTTTTGCATTAAAAAAAATAATAAAAAAATAACCTTAGTAATTGACATTACAATACCCATTCTTTTTGTTTCTAACTCACTGACCTCAACTATGTTTCATTTTTAGCCATCCAAAATTTCATTATAATCTTTAATCCCCTCAGACAAGTAGTTTTAGTCCTTTAAAATTGTGATGTCTTATTATTCCTTACTACATGTCATCTGAATTTTATCTTCTTCATATGTCTTTCCCAACATACCTAATTACAAGAATTTACCTTTTTTGTCAGTGCTACTGAACTTTCTCACAAAAGAAAAGAAAAACCGGAGTGCAAAATAATTTTACTTCTCTCTTTCCTTGAAAAGTAAGTAGTTTCCTTATAAAGTAAGTAGTTTCAGGTTTGAGATATTAGCGTAACACAGTGACATAGAATGAAGAGGAACAAGAAGAGACCACAAATGGGAGGGGAGAAAAAATTCCTATTTAGAATGAAATATGATCTTTTAAAGGGAGAATGACAATAGGATAAAAAGAAAAGAAAAAGTGTATGCTGCTGCTGCTGCTAAGTCGCTTCAGTCGTGTCCGACTCTGTGCGACCCCAGAGACTGCAGCCTACCAGGCTTCTCCATCCATGGGATTCTCCAGGCAAGAACACTGCAGTGGGTTGCCATTTCCTTCTCCAATGCATGAAAGTGGAAAGTGAAAGTGAAGTCGCTCAGTCATGTCTGACTCTTAGCGACCCCATGGACTGCAGACTACCAGGCTCCTCCATCCATGGGATTTTCCTGGGCAACAGTACTGGAGTGGGGTGCCATTATAAATGGCTCTAAATACTGGCTCCATTTTCTGTTTCATGAATTCCACATCTCTGTTCAAAGGCCAACTCGAATGTAACTTCTCTGAAATTACTAACATGACAGCATCTCAAGAATATTCTCTCCCTCATCTGCCTCCTAAAGCATTTTATTCACTTTGCACCTAACTTTTCATTACAGTATGTTTCAGGTTACATTACATGCAATGATCACTTGCCTGATCCATCCGGACTTACCAGCTTCTTCTCCCCTAGTGCCCAAAGCAGTGTTGCAGAGTGCAAAGCATGTGGACTTTGAGAAAGAACTAAGATTAAATTACAGTTTAGTCACTGACTAGATGTAAGATCTTCTTTCAGTAGCTTCAGTTGTACAGTGGAGGTTACAATAACCCTCAGGATTATGGGGGAAATTTAATGAGATAGCTTGTATAAAATTTCTGATATATTGTAGACATTCTGTAAAAGAAAGCTGTTAGTTTTTTCATTGAAGATATACTGTGGATTCTATCAAGAAGAGGAGAAGGAAGGAAGAATTGAAGGTATGTCTCAACTCCAGTCACTATTCAGTGTAGGGATTCATTCTTTGATGAGCTTGAGCTTAGAGAAGAGATGGGTACTAGATAGGAAGAGTGACCAAGATATAAACCTCATTCTGCATCATAAGTCCAAGACTTTACTGGAATAAGTGGGAGAAACAATACTGAAAATGAGGAGTCACTATCCAATGTTTGTTGGTGGTGAAAGAAATTGAGAAGAGTAAAACAGAAACCTGGCTTGCAGACTGCCTTCCATATTCAAAGTAAATTAATTAATTCCAATGCGGTGAGGTGTAGTAAAGGCATAAGCATGTATATCCAGATAGGCTTGGAAACCAAGGTCTTTTTGAGCCTATATCTGGGAGCAGTGATCTGCAACATGAATCTGGGGAAATCAGGTACAGGAGAAATAAGATCAAGACTTAAAGCTGAAGTATCTGTGCCAGAATCAAGCACTATAAATTCCAAGAATTCCTGAGATGGAATCAGAGTTTGGAAAAGAATTCCATTTTTATTCATTTTATATAATGAACCCCTTTACATGCTTTTGGTCACTTCTGAAACCTTGGAGAGTGCCAGAGATCTGACTTTCCAGCCTACAGACTGGGAATCCACTTAAATATTAAAGAGCTTTCTACATTCACCATGATATCAAACTAGAATCCAACAGGGTTGCCATAAATGCCCCAAACTTTCCCAAATCAGTCTAAGATTAAATCAATAGACATTTCCATATAGTATACAGAACCAGATTATAAGGAGCACTATACCTCTCTGTGGCCCTAACAATTGCTGGCACAGCCTCAGGACAAGTTCTTGCTACTTCTCCCAAGAGAAGTTGAATAATTATGTTGAACATCACAAGTGGGAAGAAGTATTTGGAAGGGAAATGATAGCAAACAGTTGAAGGAAAAGTACTGATGAAATGGTTGAAAAGAAAAGAGATAAATAAAAGCAGTGAAATGTAATTTCAAGACGAAATTGTAATTCTTATAAATTTTCTATGGCAACTGGCATAAAATATTTTAATATCTTTGAAGTAGAATACTTAATTTGAGGTCATGAAATGAAATTAACCAGCTACCCCAAAGTGAAACTGAGTATGTGATCAACAGCTCATTTGCCCTGTGGCTGGAGGAAGGCAAATGAAAATGCCAAGACATGATTAACCCAAACTGAATTGGGTAGGAAGAAGACACTTGCCCATTTAATTTGATTTGTGGGCTTAGCCACTGCATGGGGACCTTTGCACTGCTATTCTATTTTAAAGGAACTTCTAGAGAACAACTCTCACAGCTGTGTTGATGCTTTTTTTTCTAAAGGGAAATATCAGAAGACTGTCTCTTTAGCACTATTTTAATTTTGCTCAGTTTGAAAGTATTGTACATGTGTGAATCTCATGATCGTGATCTTAATTAGGATCATATTTAGATTCAGACTTAAACTGGAGTAGATAATAATTTCCATTACCTTGTATTAAATATAAGGAATCAAGTTCTCAAACACTATACAAATACAGGATCTTATTAGTGTTTTGTTCTCTCTCTCTCTGCCTGTTTTTTCCTCCTTTCTGAAACCCGTTATTATGAATGTTTAGGAAGCAGCAAGAACATATACACCAGTAATTTTTTGTTTTTTGAGGGGTGGACAGGGGGAATAAAGACGACAGTTTCAAAACATATTTCTAGTTTGACTGTTCTCTAATGAAAGTTGCATTCTCTTTCTCATGAGTTACTCTGTTTCACAAGTCCTATTTGGCCCAGCATTCTGTTGAAATAAGAGTCATAGATTTCCTTGAAATATTGAAGTATTTTACATAAGGAAATTTGATATGGCTAGAAAAATATAATTGCTTCTGTCTTGATAAAATGTAAAGAATCATTGTCTGTAATAATCTACTCAAGAAAATATTTCTCTAGCTTAAAAATTACATGTAACTAGTAAGTGGGAGCTACCTCTGAGGGGTTTTATTGGTGTATTAATATATTGTTTTCCTTTTAAAGGTAATGAAAAACGAGTTCTAGGGGATTATTTTCTTGCTATAGAGAGGACTGATACAAAAGAGAAGTTCAGTAATGCCCCTCTGTGGCAAAAGCATAGCATAGCAAGTTCCTTTCACAGTGAGAAGAAGCAAAGCCATTTCAAGCTCACCGGATCTCTCCATTTATGAATTAGATGTTTGGAAAAGGAATAGCTAAAATAGAAGCAATCTGCATTAAGCCCAGGGACATAAATTATTAATAAGAATATATTATGTTTAAATAAATCCAACCACTGCAAAAAAACTTATGTATATATTCAGAAAATGCTAACAGCAGAATTTTAGAAACATTTCTTTTTAATATAATAACAGATAACTCATAATTTAGAGAAATAAATGTTCTTATCATGAAAAAGTCTTTAAAGTGTTACTGATGATGTATACAGTGAGAAATATAAAAATATTCCTTAGAAACTTAAATATTAAATATGTAACAAAAAAGTTAACTCATTAATCCATCTTTACAAATGTGTTAGACTGTACATCTCTGTCAATGATAGTCCAGTCTGATTTGGCACTTTGACTGAGAGGAACAAATTATCTTCTGGAGGCTGCATCTTCTTTGTATAGCTCTTGTGAAAAAGTTCTTCCTTACATTGAGATGCTATCTTTCTATCTGAGACCTCTTCTCATTGGTCTGACTCCCTCCACCACACCTGTTCATGCCTAAATTTCTAAACAATAATAATTTAAATATTTTTAGATGATGCCCTTGATACATCCTATTCTTTTCCATAGGTCATACAGAATCTATTCCCTGAAGTTCAGGGTCTGAACTTTCTTCATTTAAGAGTTTCAAGTGTCCTTATATTCAGCCCCTTTTGAATGTGTTTCAGTTTATCTAATTATCTCTTAAATCATTATCACTGAAAAATCTAAGCATTCTTAAGAAAAGTGGACCTATACCCAGCTTAATCCTACAATCTGTTTATTCAATTAATGTATCCCCTAAGTCTATATTAGCTTTGGGGACATCTACATCATGTTGTTGATTTCTGGAAGTATGATTGTCATCTAATACCTCTAGGCATTTTCACACATTCCACTCAGAAGCTGAAACTTCCCCATCCTCTGCAAGTACAGCTACAGTTCTGGTTTCTGACCCAAGAGCAGGACCTCATATTTACCCCTGTTAAATTTTATTATTTTTTCAGCTCAAAATGTTTCAGCCTGTCAAGATCTTTTGGGATCCCAATTCTGCCATCCAACACATTCTTTATCCCTCCCAGCCTTGTCATCTACAAATTTGATGAGACTAAAGTTCTCTACAGTTTCATCCAAATCACTAACTCTAAAATGAATGAATCTGACAAGACCATAGACACAGCCTGGAGGTGATCAACAGAAATTTCTATCCAGATGGATGTTTATCTATAAATCAGGTCATTTGGTTAATATTATGTCAATTTTTAGTTTACCTAATTGTAAGGACAGTCTATTCATACGTCCTTCTATCCATGAGAATACATGCTATGCTTTGATAAATGAATTATTGAAGTACAAATACTCCATGTCAAATGTTTTATCCTCAATTTAGTAGCTCGGTTACAGAAAGAGGTGAAGTAAATCTGTTTCATTTATTTAGTGACCACATGGTGATCCATAGTGACTATTACTTGCTAGGATTCTAAAATTAAGGAATTCTTCCAGTTAAATTATTGTCTCATGACAAAAGTATATGTGCTGAAAGGAGATACAATAGTCAGTAATCTTAAATCTTTTTTAAAGATAAATCTTAATCTATTTTAAAACAGTGAAACCTATTCTTCAAGTAAAGATATATTTTCATATATGTATAAGAATATACATATACCCTTGTTTTATAAAGGGTAAAACTTTTCTGATTAAAACTGGTATTGGGGATAAAGTACCAAGAGCCTCATTGATTTGAAGCTTCAGACTCCTCCAGCTATTTAGCAGGTTTCCCTGAAAAATCCCTAGAAAGTCTCAGAATACAGTTTTAAAAGCACTGCTTTAAGACATTTTTAGCCACTTTACCAATATGAATTAATTTTAAAGTCAGCTTTCAAAAAAAACAGTTTTAAGAAGTATCTTAAAGCAAAACTACATTTTGATAAAACAGAGGAAAGGGAATACAGGATAGAATCTAAAAACAGGGAGCATGTCTAAACTATCCAGCTCTTAAGGATTGGTAAGGTAAGATTCCTCTGAATTCTCTCACCAACCACATAAAGTTACCAGTCTAGCATATCCCTTCACATTTTAGGCACAGACTTGATTCATAGATGAAGGGAAAGCATTCATAAAACTATAAGGCAAACATGTAATGCAAATCTTCACATTTTCACTAAAACAGCAGCAGGAGCTTCTATTAAGACTATAAATGGATTGGAACTGTTTGCCAGTAACAGTATAGAATATTTCAAAATAATTATATTTTAAAAATAAAATATTTAAAAAATTATATATATTTTAGAATTCAAAGACAATCTTTTGCAACATTCACATAAATCTCTCATTTAATAAACATGTATTGAGCATCTACTACATGTCAGGCATCTAATTAAGTACTTTTGAAAATTGTAGCATCATTCAGCATCACAGAAGCAGAGAGACATGTGAGGATACTAAGATTCCAAGTAGCTAAGTTTCTTGCCCAAATTCACAAACGAGTAAGAAGTGCTAGGATTTAAACCAAAAAAAGATCTTGTCCCAGCTCTCAAGAAGTTCCCTGTAAAACCAAAGAGATGCTATGTAAATAAATAATTACATAGATTAATTCATGAATAGATTCATACTGACAGCTCTCCTGTTTTTACAAGGGCTTTCTTCACCATGCTTCAGAGAAGCATGAAAACGGAAGACAGAGCAGGAAATCTGTTCCCACACTTAAGAGAGACAGATGTCAGTTGCTATCCTATAAAGAAAACAGAAAGTACACTTCCTTCACATTCTATGTGTTTAAAGGACTATCACCTAATAGTCAGCTGTACTGAAGTTCACTCACAGCATATCCTTTTAAAATGGCTTGCCAGAGAACAACTTTCGAGATTCCACTCTTACACATCTCCAAGGCTTCTGCTAATTCTGTGGTTCTTAAAATGCTAAAGAGACTTTAAATCATGTTTATGTCGATGGCAGCTCTTAAGGCCTTGGTTAATTTTTTTCATGGCAGCAGAGAAAAAGAAACAGGACCTGCATTTGGCACCAATACATTCCTGGCTTCCTCACTGTGCCAAAAAGCCTGACTTGCAGCATTTGTAGTGGTTTTCAGCTGCTGCAGACCACTTCTCTGCAGCTTAGCAGATGGTTAGAGCAGTAGCTAAAGCAACAGAGGCCATTTTAAGCTCCAAGAAATGTAGCAGGTGCTGCAGGTTTAAAAAGAAAATTATTCCTCACTTTGTATTTCATCATTCTCTTTTATCTTCGTGTGTGAGAGATTTTTTCTCTCTCCTGCTTCTGTTTACACCTAACTTAGTAGTAGAGTATGAACTTAAGAAAAGGTGACAAATGTGCAAGAATAACTGCATGTCAATGAAAGATAATACTTCTGGGTATCTTAAGCAGAATGCTGTGTGTTAAGATATTTTCTATTTGGGGCTTATGGTATTTCCTCCTATGAATGCATAATTTCACCTTAACATGTATCCAAAATTTGACGTGGGAGGAATCTCATAGTATTTGAGATCAAGAGTATTTTAATGAATAAAATAAAGTACAGGATAATTGGGGAAAGTAATTTTAAAGAAAGTAGATAAAGAATTAAGCTCATGTAACTAGTATTAGGACCCCTGAATTGCCACCTGTTTTGTGCCTGTTATTCTCAACTAAAAGAAATTGTCCTGGTACTATTCTCTCCTGGTTTTCCTCCTTCCTTTCAGGCCAGTCCTCCCCTGGGTCCTCATTTTCCTGCCCCTCATCAATTTTAATTTTACACAGGGTTCCATCCTGGTGGCTCAAATGGTAAAGAATCTGCCTGCAATGAGGGAGACCTGGGTTTGATCCCTGCATTGGGAAGATCCCCTGGAGAAGGCAATGGCAACCCACTCCAGTATTCTTGCCTGTAGAATCCCATGGACAGAGGAGCCTGGTGGGCTACAGTCCCTGGAGTCACAAAGAGTCAGACACATCTGAGTGACTAACACACACACTTGGGTTTCAGTGCTTGGTGTTCTATGAGTTTTCCATGGGTGACTTCATCTAAATTCCTGGCTTCAGCTATTACCCATATGCTGATGATGGCTGGGATAGTCTTTGTTTCAGATCTACATGATCAGCCCACTCAAATCAGTGAATCACAAGCTTAACGAACACTTTCTTCTCCTCTCTCTGTGCCAAACCAGTTTCCAGATCACTGTGTAAGTGCGGTGCATCAGCTTATACCTGGTCCTGCAAGCCAGAAAGCTGGAAGTTAGACCATAGTTCTCCCTCCCTTCACTCCGAACCAAACATATCACCAAAGTTTGTCACTTCTACTACTAATTATCCCTGGAAATTTTTTTCTTGTACTTTTGATATCTACTGCCTTTCCTCAGGCCCTTACCACTTGTTGACTGGATTATGCTACAAGCCTCTGAATATGACTCCCCTGTTAGCAATTTATATTGTAAATTGCTGTTACCCACTTTATATTGTATCTAAAATCCTATCCAAACATGTTACTCTCCTATCTTCTTTCCCAATTTCTCCTATCCTTCATAATTCAGGCCTAATCAACCTCCCCTCCTTCCTTTTCTAACATTCATGATCTATATACTTAAGCTACACCGAACTGCTTATAGTTCCCTTAAATTCGATCTTAATATATACTCACACACTACTTCTCCTTTCTAGAACTAGACATCTCTCTTCTGGGTAGCCTCACCACTAGGGAGTTCTTCCATCACAGTGGTTAACTGTACATACTGATAGAAGGCCAAACCACAAACTGGTAAACCACATGGGTTCTGGGGACAGATGGATCCTAATTTAATATTAACTGTGCCTCATACTAGTTGTGTGATACTGGGCAAGGGTCCTCACCTTCTCCATGCCTTTGTGTTTCACATAGGTTCTATAGTTTGGGTTTATTGTACAGCTGAAATGATGACACATGTGAAATATCTGAAGCAAATCCTGCCATATTCAAAGCGCACAGTAGAATTTCCCTGGTGGTCCAGTTATTAAGAATCCACATGCCAATGCAGTCATCACAGGTTCAATCCTTGGTCCAGGAAGAGTCCACATGGTGTAGGGCAACTAAGCTTGTGTGCCTTAACTACCGAAGCCCACTCACCCTAGAGCCCATGCTCTGCAACAAGAGAAGCCACTGCAGTGAGAAGCCTGTGCACCTCAGCTAGAGCGTAGCCCCCACTCACTGCAACTAGAGAAAGCCTGAGTGGAGCAACAAAGACCCAGTGTAGCCAAAATAAACTAAAAAAAAAAAATGTGTATATATAGTAAGCCATTGTTATTGTAATGATTGGTTTACTTTTTGTGAGTTTCCTGAAGGCCAGATGAATGATCTACACCTCCATATCACCATGCCAGACACAGAGTGACTACTCAACAGACGTTTCCATGAATGCGTTAAGATTGTTCTTCACTAACTGTTTGTGAATCATCATGGATATTCAAGCCTCTTTTATAAGAAATATTGTTAGCTTCTTCTGTTTACCACTAATTTCATGGTAGACCTAAAACATCTAAGATGTTTTTATAATTTTTCAAAAAAGATGTTGTCTCAGTAAATTTGGATTGAAAAAAACTGGATATCTCTTGAGCTCTCGTTAATTATTTTTACTCTGCCATATTAACATAGCAACATATTAACCCAAATTCTTAGAGTTAATATATTATGCCTCATTTCATCATTTAGCTCATAATTTATTTTTTAAGTATGTATCATGTATTCTGTTTACTAAATACCTCATTATGGAAAGTATTCTTCCCTTCTAACCATAGTCTTTATGATATTATATAAATTAGATATTGCATAAGAGGATGTGGTGAAGAATGGTATTTAAGGGTGATAAACTCACTCTGAAAAGAAAGATGACCACAGTCAGGTCCCAAAAACATGTGAGACTACATAATATAAAAACATCAACGCCCTAATGATAACATACAGTAAAATAAAAAGCAATAAAAGTAATAGTAAGTGTCTTGCACACAATCAACCATACAGCAGTATCTGTAAACTGAACTCAAATGTAGAACCCTTGCCATCTCAAATGATTTGTGAAAAGTTTATATCCAAATCCATAGTAATAATAATGATCACACATTGCATGTACACCATTTTTCATTAAAGAGTTTATTTCAATTGCTGAAATCCATTCAACCGAAGGTAGTCAACAGAATACAATTTGTCTAATATTAGCCTTCATTGTATGTAATTAATGTGTTGATGCTGAACTGCTGGTGTTTATCACATTAGCTGGAAAGGAAATAAACCTTTCCATTAGAATGTTAGACTGGATTAATTGTTGATATAAGGAGCATCATAAACTAACACCCTGTTCAAAAGCAATCTATTGACTAAAACATTCATTTACTGAGCAAATGGAGAGGTTCTATTATGTTCCATGCTAGTCTAATTAAATATAAACTATGTAAGCTAATTAAGATAGCTAGAAAAATACATATTTCAGATTTATTAAAAGAAAAATTTGACAATATTTTAATGGACATCTTAATATGAATTCCTCCTCTACACCTGACCAAGAAAATACTAATTTTCATGATCATCAGTATCCTCATTTACCCACTATCTACACAGAGCTTCATCATCAAGAAAATAACCTTATAGCACTGTAATTAGAATGATGATAGTGGTCCAGGACACTCAGAACAGTTGATCAATCATATTTCATAGTTACCACAGTTCTTCATATTTTAATGTTTAAATTGCCTTTGCCTGAAAGACCAACTGGAAAACTCCTAATCTTACTTCAGTGCTCAGTTCAACTCTCATCACATGTGAAACTTCACTTGAGTAAAGCTAAGTTAGTATCTTTCTTTTTTTTCACTCCTTTTTCTTTATCTGAATTAGAGACTGCTGAGGCATTTTGCTTCTATTTAAATTGTAGGACAGGACTTACATATTGAACTATTTGTGTCCCAATTAAACTATTTACTTATCTTTGTTTACCACATGTGCAACAGAATGCCAAACACACAAAGGACATGAAATCAATAGTTTTGAATAAATAATCAATGATTATGCTTTCTGTTAATAATAAAGTTTATGTTTCAGTGTAGTCTTAGGTTCACAAAACGTAAGTGGAAAGAACAGAGAGTGCCAGTAAACTCCACACTCCAACACATATACAACCTCCCGCGTTATCAACATCTTATACCACAGTGGTATGTATTACAATCAGTGAACCTACATAAACACATCATTGGGCTTCCCTGTTGTGTGTGTGTTCAGTCACTTCAGTAGTGTTCAACTCAAAATCTGGCAAGAATACTGGAGTGGGTTGCTATGCCCTCCTCCAAGGGATTTTTCCAACCCAGGAATCAAACCTGTGTCTCTTACATCTCCTGCATTGGTTTCTTTGCCACTAGCGCCATCTGGGAAGCCTGGGCTTCCTTGGTGGCTCAGTGGTTAAAAAAAAAAAAAAAAAATCTGCTGCCAAGCAGGACACATACAATACACAGTCTTGTCCTTTTGGCTTCTTCTACTTAATAATACACATTTAAAATATTTTCCATGTCTTTCCATGCCCTGATAGAAATGAATAATAATCCATTGTTTGGAAGTACTGCAGTTTATTTATCCATTCAACTATTGAAGAACATCTTGGTTCTTTCAAGTTTTGACAATTATAAATAAAGCTTCTATAAACCTCCTCGTGCTGTTTTTGTGTGGATTTTTCAATTCATTTGAGTAAATACCAAGGAGTGTAATTTCTTGATCATATAGTATGAATGTGTCCAGTTTTATAAGAAACAAACTGTTTTCCAAAATGACTGCACCATTTTGCATTCCCACCAGCAATAGATGAGAGTTCCTGTAACTCCACATACTTGCTGCCATTTGTGTTGTCAGTGTTTTGGATTTTGGCCATTCTAACGGCTATGCAGTGGTATTATCTCGTCTTAATTTGCACGTCCCTAGTGGCATGTATGGATGTGAGAGTTGGACTGTGAAGAAGGCTGAGCGCTGAAGAATTGATGCTTTTGAACTGTGGTGTTGGAGAAGACTCCTGAGAGTCCCTTGGACTGCAAGGAGATCCAACCAGTCCATTCTGAAGGAGATCAGCCCTGGGTGTTCTTTGGAAGGAATGATGCTAAAGCTGAAACTCCAGTTCTTTGGCCACCTCATGCGAAGAGTTGACTCATTGGAAAAGGCTCTGATGCTGGGAGGGATTGGGGGCAGGAGGAAAAGGGGATGACAGAGGATGAGATGGCTGAATGGTATCACCAACATGATGGACATGAGTTTGAGTGAACTCCGGGAGTTGGTGATGGGCAGGGAGGCCTGACGTGCTGCGATTCATGGGGTCGCAAAGAGTTGGACACAACTGAGCGACTGAACTGAACTGAACTGAATGACATAAAATGTGGAGCCATCTTTTTAAAATACTTTTTGACATCTATATGACTTCTTTGGTGAGGTGTCTAGTTATGTCTTTTGCCCATTTTTAATTGAGTTTTCATTTTTTTATTGTTTAATTTCATGAGTTCTTTTATATTTTGGATAACAGTTCTTTATCCGATGTGTCTTTTACCAGTATTTTCTCTCAGGCTGTGGTTTATCTACCCATTCTAAATCACTAAGTTTTTACTTAATTCTATAGAACTTATTTTGCGTATTTCCTGGAATATAGCCTCATAATTAAGGAGTTTGGGGCTGTGCTATTCTAACATTTCATAGATCTACCATCACATAATTATTCCATAACTAAATATTTCTCTATAATTATAATTTGCATTTTTTAGCAACTTCATTTGAATTTGAAGAGTCATTTCATATATATAATCTCACTCCCATCTAAACTATTGATTAAAAGAAATGGAACATTTTAAAAAAGAAAAACAGCTATAGGACTTCCCTGGTGGTGCAGTCATTAAGACTTCACATTTCAATATAGGGGGTGCAGCTTTGATTCCTGATTGAGGAACTAAGATCCTACATGCCTCATAGCCAAAGAACTAAAGCATAAAATAGAAGCAACATTGTAACAAATTCAATAAAAAGATTTTCATAAATAAAACAAAATAAACAGCCACAACCTTTACTGGTTGCATGCAGCTTAGCATCAACAAGCCTACTAGGTTCCCTTCCATTCAGAAGTGGCTATGTTTTAGCTTGTTAGTTATGTATTTGGAGATGCTATTCCTTCCTCTGATGATTCTTTCTACTTAAATTAATCAAGCATAACAAATGGGATGTAATCAAAATGCATCTTTACTTTTTACTCCCACTGCCCCTTTAAATTTTATTCAGTAGAAAGTCTGTTTTTCCCTGACCCTAAATTAAAAATCTCTAGGCCCCATGACTTTCTACAGTTATACAACCACTTTAAATCCAAAGTACAGTCTAGATTCAGAAATTAGAATACCCTGTCCCGTATAATCAATACACTGAACTTAATTTAGAATAGAATTGTTTCCTTTCTTGCAGCCAAAGCTGACAAGCCTTGGAGAAGGGGAATAGTGGGTTTCTTCTCACTTTTTCTAATTCTTCTCCCACAGTGTGTTAACCTTGACAGTAGGCCTCTGTATTCTTGTAACACAGAGAGAAAGAAGGGAAAACAGGTTAAGAAAAGCTAGAACTGGCACTCTCACAACTGAGTCCTGTGGCATCTGGATCTGTGGGGTGTTTAAAGCTGACTGCATCATGGGACATGTTTGTTTACTGAGAAATCCTATTTAATCTTCACAAGGAGATATGACAAAACCATTCGTCATGAGGGATAGTTACAGCAGTATCTAAGCAAAGCAAAGGATGATGAAATAATGCTGGAAAAGATCTGTCTGTGTCTAGTGCCTCTTTACTAAGCCTTTCTTTGGCACATCTTTAATTCTATATGCTTATCTAAAGTATACTCTGCTCAGAAAAAAACAATCTTTGATATGTGCAATTTATGAGATTTTTCAAAAAATAAAAGAGCCTCTAACAGAGTCATTTTGAATGACTGCATATCTGAGTTATATATGCAAAAAATTATGTACTTTTTTACACTAAATTATACTTCTATAGGAAAAAGTTTATTTCAAAAGTCATCACAGTTTCAATTCAATTTTATTACGGGTTATTTGCCTACCATTAAAGGGAAAACAGTTTTTCCAATCCAAATCAACAAATATAGACTTTGATTATTGGTCAAAAAGGAGACAAATGATCCCTTCCCCCAAGGATACATTGGACAAAGATTCCTCAAAAAAAACCTGCTTTAATGTTTCAATATAAAAATTCAGTGGCAAATGTCTGAAGGCATTAATTCCCATAATGCCTCACTGGATGAGAAATGCACTCAGTATCCCTAACCAAATAGTCACTGTGTAACACACACCAGATACTAAATTCAATTTTCTGCTTGGGTAAAATGGAATAATAGTTGGGCTCCTGTTTCTATGTATGGCTAAGACTACTGATGACATTCAAAAAGAAATGTTAAAATTTCAAAACAGAGATATTACAACTTTCCAAAACTCGACCAGGAAGAAATAGAAAACCTTAACAGACCCATCACAAGCACGGAAATTGAAACTGTAATCAAAAATCTTCCAGCAAACAAAAGCCCAGGTCCAGATGGCTTCACAGCTGAATTCTACCAAAAATTTAGAGAAGAGCTAACACCTATCCTGCTCAAACTCTTCCAGAAAATTGCAGAGGAAGGTAAACTTCCAAACTCATTCTATGAGGCCACCATCACCCTAATACCAAAACCTGACAAAGATCCCACAAAAAAAGAAAACTACAGGCCAATATCACTGATGAATATAGATGCAAAAATCCTAAACAAAATTCTAGCAATCAGAATCCAACAACACATTAAAAAGATCATACACCATGACCAAGTGGGCTTTATCCCAGGGATGCAAGGATTCTTCAATATCCGCAAATCAATCAATGTAATACACCACATTAACAAATTGAAAAACAAAAACCATATGATTATCTCAATAGATGCAGAGAAAGCCTTTGACAAAATTCAACACCCATTTATGATAAAAACTCTCCAGAAAGCAGGAATAGAAGGAACATACCTCAACATAGTAAAAGCTATATATGACAAACCCACAGCAAACATTATCCTCAATGGTGAAAAATTGAAAGCATTTCCTCTAAAGTCAGGAACAAGACAAGGGTGCCCACTTTCACCATTACTATTCAACATAGTTTTGGAAGTTTTGGCCACAGCAATCAGAGCAGAAAAAGAAATAAAAGGAATCCAAATTGGAAAAGAAGAAGTAAAACTCTCACTATTTGCAGATGACATGATCCTCTACATAGAAAACCCTAAAGACTCCACCAGAAAATTACTAGAATTAATCAATGATTATAGTAAAGTTGCAGGATATAAAATCAACACACAGAAATCCCTTGCATTCCTATACACTAATAATGAGAAAACAGAAAGAGAAATTAAGGAAACAATTCCATTCACCATTGCAACGGAAAGAATAAAATACTTAGGAATATATCTACCTAAAGAAACTAAAGACCTATATATAGAAAACTATAAAACACTGGTGAAAGAAATCAAAGAGGACACTAATAGATGGAGAAATATACCATGTTCATGAATTGGAAGAATCAATATAGTGAAAATGAGTATACTACCCAAAGCAATTTATAGATTCAATGCAATCCCTATCAAGCTACCAACAGTATTCTTCACAGAGCTAGAACAAATAATTTCACAATTTGTATGGAAATACAAAAAACCTCGAATAGCCAAAGCTATCTTGAGAAAGAAAAATGGAACTGGAGGAATCAACCTACCTGACTTCAGGCTCTACTACAAAGCCACAGTTATCAAGACAGTATGGTACTGGCACAAAGACAGAAATATAGATCAATGGAACAAAATAGAAAGCCCAGAGATAAATCCACGCACATATGGACACCTTATCTTTGACAAAGGAGGCAAGAATATACAATGGATTAAAGACAAACTCTTTAACAAGTGGTGCTGGGAAATCTGGTCAACCACTTGTAAAAGAATGAAACTAGAGCACTGTCTAACACCATATACAAAAATAAACTCAAAATGGATTAAAGATCTAAATGTAAGACCAGAAACTATAAAACTCCTAGAGGAGAACATAGGCAAAACACTCTCTGACATACATCACAGCAGGATCCTCTATGACCCACCTCCCAGAATATTGGAAATAAAAGCAAAAATAAACAAATGGGACCTAATTAAACTTAAAAGCTTCTGCACATCAAAGGAAACTATAAGCAAGGTGAAAAGACAGCCTTCAGAATGGGAGAAAATAATAGCAAATGAAGCAACCGACAAACAACTAATCTCAAAAATATACAAGCAACTCCTCCAGCTCAACTCCAGAAAAATAAATGACCCAATCAAAAAATGGGCCAAAGATCTAAATAGACATTTCTCCAAAGAAGACATACAGATGGCTAACAAACACATGAAAAGATGCTCAACATCACTCATTATCAGAGAAATGCAAATCAAAACCACTATGAGATACCATTTCACACCAGTCAGAATGGCTGCGATCCAAAAGTCTACAAATAATAAATGCTGGAGAGGGTGTGAAGAAAAGGGAACCCTCTTACACTGTTGGTGGGAATGCAAACTAGTACAGCCACTATGGAGAACAGTGTGGAGATTCCTTAAAAAACTGGAAATAGAACTGCCTTATGATCCAGCAATCCCACTGCTGGGCATACACACTGAGGAAACCAGAAGGGAAAGAGACACGTGTACCCCAGTGTTCATTGCAGCACTGTTTATAATAGCCAGGACATGGAAGCAACCTAGATGTCCATCAGCAGATGAATGGATAAGAAAGCTGTGGTACATATACACAATGGAGTATTACTCAGCCATTAAAAAGAATACATTTGAATCAGTTCTAATGAGGTGGATGAAACTGGAGCCTATTATACAGAGTGAAGTAAGCCAGAAGGACAAACACCAATACAGTATACTAACGCATATATATGGAATTTAGAAAGATGGTAACGATAACCCTGTATACGAGACAGCAAAAGAGACACTGATGTATAGAACAGGCTTATGGACTCTGTGGGAGAGGGAGAGGGTGGTAAGAAATAAATAAATGAATAAATAAATAAATAAATAAACAGAGATATTATTGATAATAGAGTAATCATCATTTAAGAGATCCATAAATTTCAGATATCTTCAAGTAACTAGTCCTCAATCAAAAATCATAGCTGATACTAACTTTTAAATTCCAGGCGTTCAAAAGCATTCTATAGCAGGCCAATTCAACCATCTCCCCCTCCTCTATTAGCTTTCAAAATGTTTAGGACCTTGCCTGTGAATTATAAACAAAACAAAACATAATTAAAAAAAACAAAACCTATTATCCTGATCAGAAGAAATGTATCAGTCATATGAATAAAATTCAGAAATCTGCATATGCCAGCTATAAAATCTCAAAGACATTGTGTTAATTATTGCTCAGGTCTGAAAGTGTTAATTGCTCAGTCCTGTCTGACTCTTTGCAACCCCATGGACTGTAGCCCACTAGGCTCCTCTGTATGGAATTTTCCAGTCAAGAATACTAGAGTGGGCTGCCATTTCCTTCTCCAGAGGATCTTCCTGATCCATGGATCAAACCTGTGTCTCCTGCATTGCAGGTGGATTCTTTACCTTCTGAGCCACCAGAGAAGCCCCATTGTTCAGGTCTAGGTACATGCTGATTATATTCAAGTTTAATTTGGAGTTCAGGAAGTGATAGATACTGCTTCTTATAAACTTAGATACTTTTTTTTATTAATATAGCACTTTTATTACTGGAGTATAAAAAAAGAGTAGAAGAGTCATAGCTATCTTTGCCTCCATACACTCTAATCTTGTTATAGAGTTTGTCTATAGCCAAAATGCAGCTGTACAGCTAATTTCAGACCTACCAGCCTTGACAACATTCTCTTTCATAAGCATCTGGTGATTAACCATTTGAAAAAGTGTGATTGAATTCCAGATGGAATTGACTTCATATAGCTCCAGACTAGTCAGTTTAGGAGCAGATATCTTTAGTGCTACTGACTATTGAATCACCTGTTTATTTAAAATTATATGGTGCTGGAGGTTTTTGTGTTTTTTGTTTGTTTGTTTGTTTATTTGCCTAGTTATCTCTGGCTGCACTGGGTCTTTCTGAGGTACACAGGCTCTTTGCTGCTACAGGTGGGCTTTTCCTAGCTGCAGTGAATGAGGACTACTCTTTAGTTGCAGTGTGCAGTCTTCTCATTTCAGTGGCTCCACTGTTGTGGAGCATGGGCTCTAGGGCACATGGGCTTCAGTAGATGCAGCTCGAAGGATCTAGAGCACAGTTGGGGCTTATGGGCTTAGTTTCCTAGAGGCAAATAGGCTCTTCCCAGACAAGGAATTGAACCCATGTCCTCTGCATTGGCAGGTGGATTCTTAACCACTAGATCACCATGGAAGTCCTGGAGGTTTTTAATATGTTAAAGAGAAAAGAGAAAAAATCTAAGCCTATTGTTCTTTTCTATAACTACAGTAGTAGTCTAGGAGTAGTTTAGGAGTAATAATAACAAAGACAATATAATGTTAGGTAGCATACTTTTCACTTTCATGTATTGGAGAAGGAAATGGCAACTCACTCCAGTGTTCTTGCCTGGAGAATCCCAGGGACGACGGAGCCTGGTGGGCTGAAGTCTGTGGGGTCGCACAGAGTCGGACACAACTGAAGCGACTTAGCAGCAGCAGCAGCAGCAGCACTCTCCAGCACTGACTTTATGTAGTCATATATTTACACAAGTTCAGAGAGAGAATTCCTAATAAGATAATAAATGTTCGACTATTTTCTTACTATATTGAGAAGATGGGTTTATGACCAGAAAAATGACAAAGACATCATTGATAAGATAAAAATTGTTGATCTGATCAAAATAATTAAATGCTTTCCCTTCTGGGGAACTCAGCATATACTGCTCAAAAGGAATGCTTTCCTAAATAGTATGTTTCTTCCAAACATTTTCAAGATGGTAAAGGCAATGAGATGGCAAAAGAAAAGCAAGGCATTAAAATAACTTTTTTCCTCCTAGAACAAAATAATCAACTTACTACACTTAAAACTGTTATATTTGTAACCTCAAAACTGGAGAGATCTTGTTCCTACTTTAGAACTTATCCAATATTTTCTGAATAAAATTTTACATTCCAAGTAAATCTGAAAATACCCAGAGTCACAGAAATTTGAATTTATAAAAATTTTTACACTTATCTATGTTCATCATCTCTGATGTATAAGACTGTGCATATTTTAGAGTAAACAGAACACTTCAATTTCCGGCCAGATCTTCATACTATGATAACACACACAACACCTATAAGAGAATGTTTTTTCACTATAATTTTTAATTTGAAATTAAAGTGATCTTAAAATTGAAGTAGATTTTCTTTAACTTTCATATTTTATTTAAGAAACCAGTACTAAAAAAATGTATTAAAATGAATCCACCATAGGTCAAAGCTCAAAAACTAAAGCCAAATGCACTTTATACAAAAGATCTGTACAATATAAGTGATAATTCATTTCTTTATTAAATCTATCATGAGCAATAACTTTCTTGAAAATACTTTTTTCTAGATTCTAAGTCTCTGTACTAAGTAGATAATATTCTCTTGCTGCTTCACCATTTTATTTAGAATGTGATTAATGGACTTATCACACACAATCTGGTAAACACACTTGGTACAACTGACCTCCTATCATCCAATATGCAGGCATAAAGTACACATAGCTAAGAAAAAACAAAACACGCAATTCACATCAGCAACGGTTTCAATGATTAGGGACTGAACTGCCTTTCAGATGGAAAGAAAACCAACCATTTTTCATACAACTAATTTACCACATGTGGAAATATTTGATGAAATCCATTTGCTATATATGAATAATTATGTGCTCCTACCTTAGAAAAACATGTAAATCAAACATTTCTAAATAACTGTGAGAAACCTGTATGCAGGTCAGGAAGCAACAGTTAGAACTGGACATGGAACAATACACTGGTTCCAAATAGGAAAAGCAGTACGTCAAGGCTGTATATTGTCACCTTGCTTATTTAACTTATATGCAGAGTACATCATGAGAAACGCTGGGCTGGAAGAAGCACAAGCTGGAATCAAAATTGCTGGGAGAAATATCAAGAATCTCAGATATGCAGATGACATCACCCTTATGGCAGAAAGTGAAGAGGAACTAAAAAGCCTCTTGATGAAAGTGAAAGAGGAGAGTAAAAAAGTTGGCTTAAAGCTCAACACTCAGAAAACGAAGATCATGGCATCCGGACCCATCACTTCATGGTAAATAGATGGGGAAACAGTGGAAACAGTGTCAGACTTTATTTTGGGGGGCTCCAAAATCACTGCAGATGGTGATTGCAGCCATGAAATTAAAAGACGCTTACTCCTTGGAAGGAAAGTTATGACCAACCTAGACAGCATATTAAAAAGCAGAGACATCACTTTGCCAACAAAGGTCCATCTAGTCAATGCTATGGTTTTTCCTGTGGTCATGTATGGATGTCAGAGTTGGACTATAAAGAAAGCTGAGTGCCGAAGAATTGATGGTTTTGAACTGTGGTGTTGGAGAAGACTCTTGAGAGTCCCTTAGACTGCAAGGAGATCCAACCAATCCATCCTAAAGGAGACCAGTCCTGGGTGTTCACTGGAAGGACTGATGTTGAAGCTGAAACTCCAATACTATGGCCACCTGATGCAAAGAGCTGACTCATTTGAAAAGACCCTGATGCTGGGAAAGATTGAGGGCAGAAGGAGAAGGGGACGACAGAGGATGAGATGGTTGCATGTCATCACTGACTCAATAGACATGGGTTTGGGTGGGCTTCAGGAGTTGGTGATGGACAGGGAGGCCTGGTGTGCTGTAGTTCATGGGGTCGCAAAGAGTCAGACACGACTGAGCGGCTGAACTGAACTGAACTGATACACTGAAATAAACATTAACAACATACAATAAAACACAATAATGCCTCATTAAATCCTGAACCACAATAATATGAGACAATAAATAGTACAGTTAAGTCTCTCCAGTCATTAAATTAATTTATCCCCATATAACTATAAAAGCACACAAAAGTTTACATTGCTGACAGTCTAGGCTCCCTCACAAAGACAAAATGACCTGAAGGAACCACTTATAATAACACTTCTGGGAATCCAAAACTATCACTCTGTATCATTCTAATTCCTACTTCTGTACTTTTCACCTCTTCATTCTCTCAGCCTAAAATATCTCCTTCCAATACCGACAAATCTTTCAAGCACCATCTCTTCTATGAAACTTTCTATCATAGTCAACTCCCAGAAAACATGCACTGAAGAATTTGAACATGTTAAAATAATAATAATAATTAAATTTTATTGAACATTTTGTTTACAAGAACCCAAGTTAAAAGCTTTATGTACATAATTTTATTTTATTCTTACATCAGCCATATAAGTTACATGCTGTTAATATTCCCATCTTACACTTTAGGAAACTGAATCTTAGAGAAATTAAGAAACATGCAGCATCACATAACTAGTGATTGGCAAAGTCAGAATACTAATAACCCAGACAAATCATTTGATTTCTACTGTCTTAAATTGCAAACTGATAGTTTTCGTCTAAACCTCATATCTGCTTAAAGCATTAACTTTGGACCTTTACATCCCTCACAGCATGCAGAATATTGATTATCCACACATTTTTTTTGTTGTTGTACAGTTGCTAAGTTGTATCTAACTGTTTTGCAACCCCATGGACTGTAGCCCACCAGGCTCCTCTCTCCATGGGATTCTCCGGATAACAATACTGGAGTGGGTTGCCATTTCCTTCTCCAGGGGATCTTCTCAACCCAGGCATCCATCGAGCCCATGTCTCCTGCATTGGCAGGTGGATTCTTTACCATTGAACCACCAAGGATGTCGCTATTGACAAAAAGTATATAGTATATGGCGTCCTATTAAATTTAGGTAAGAAAGATGAAAAAAAAATGTTCTTATTTCTCTAAGCCCTAAAATGCCCTTCTCCCTGGTCATTCCAGCTGCAAACTTCTTAGCATTTCAAATTATCTTGCTTGTTCTATACCTTTTAATTTGATTATGAAGTAAAGTGAGTTAAAGTGTGCTGTCAACTGAAACCATTTCATGTCCAAGAGAGAAACAGAAATATCTGTTTTTACAAGATATAAAATTGTCATAAAATAAGTATAGTCTAATCTGCTCTTGGCTTTGGTTCAAGACTTTGGCACATACAAACAGGAAACAAGTTCGCATAGAACTTAAGAAAACATTCTCTGGTATCAAAGTGTCTGCTTTCAAATCCCACCTCTACCCTAGGTAGTTATTTAATCATGGAAAAATTATTTACCTCTCTAACCTGCAAAAATGAAAACAAAAATAGCTCCTGTTTTAAATCTTAAGATTCAACGATTCCACATATAAGTGATATCATACAGTATTTGTCTTTCTCTATCTGACTTATTTCACTAAGCATAATACTCTCTAGGTTTATCCACATTGCTGCAAAGAGGACAAGATTGAGACACAAACTAATAAGAATAAAATAGATGGCAACAAGGATATATTGCACAAAACAGGAAATTACAACCTTTATCTTGTAATAACTTTTAGTGGTGTAAATTGTAAAAATACTGAATACACTGTAAATTAATATAATATTGTAAATCAACTATACTTCAATGAAAAATAAGTTTAACTGAAGCAAAAGAAAAAATTCAATGAGATGATTTATGTATAGCATCCATCACAAAGTAATCTCTCAATCACTAGTACCATCAGTATTATAGCATATGTATATAAAAATGTAGTAGAATATGGGCTTCCCTGGTAGCTCAGTGATAAAGCATCTGCCTTCCAATGCAGGAGACGTGGGTTTGATCCCTGGGTCAAGAAGATTCCCTAGAGAAGGAAATGGCAACCCACTCTAGTATCCTTGCCTGGGAAATCTCATGGTCAGAGGAGCCTGGCAGGCTACAGTCCATGGGGTCACAAAAATAATCAGACACAACTTAGTGACTAAACAACAACATAATGATGCTACTTGCTGAAATAAGCACCTTATGAATGAGCCACGTTGAATCCTCCAGTATGCAGCTGATCTGTCCCAACTGATACTAAAGAGAACAAAAAAAACGTTTTCTATTTTTACTGTATTTGTTTTATTTGTATTTGTATTTCAATTTATATGAATATACCACAATTTGTTTATACATTCTGTTTCTAATGGATATTTCAGTTCAGTCATTCAGTCATGTCTGACTCTTTATGACGCCATAGAGTGCAGCACACCAGGCTTCCCTGTCCATCACCAACTCCTGGAGCTTGCTCAAACTCATGCCCATCGACTCGGTGATACCATCCAACCATCTCATCCTCTGTCATCCCCTTCTCCTCCTGCTTTCAATCTTTCCCAGCATCAGGGTCTTTTCCAATGAGTCAGTTCTTTGCATCAGGTAGCCTAAGTATTGGAGCTTCAGCTTCAGCATCAGTCCTTCTGATGAATATTCAGGACTGATCTCCTTTAGATTGAACATGGTTTAATCTCCTTGCAGTCCAAGGAACTCTCAAAAGTCTTCTCCAACACCACAGTTCAAAAGCATCAATTCGTTGGTACTCAGCTCTTGGACACAGCTCATACTACTAATGGATATTTCAGTAGTTTCCAATTATTGAGTATTACAAATGTTCTTTGGTTAACACGTGCTTCTGTTTAGAGCTGGAATTTAGAGCTGTATCAATTTTATTACTTTTTCTTCCATTTTCCATTGTCTATTGTGCTAGTGGGTATACCTTTTTTTTTTTTTACTTTTTCAGTTTTATTGAAAGTATAATTCATGTTACATATCTATTTCTCAATTTTTTCTCAAAAGTTTCCTACTAAATTTCTAATTTCAAATGACAAAACAAAACTTGTTATGCCATTCCTCCAAGCCAGTTTTGTAGTAATCTTTATAGTTTACAAGTAGACACAAATAAAAAAGGACTTTTTTAAAGTGATATTTTACTAACAATTTCAAAATAAATATGCTCACTTTACTCACATAAGGCAAAGTTAGTGGTTTAGAAGATACAGCTGGAAATTTAGCTTATCTATCATTTATTTTGGACTTCTTATTTCATTTTGTCTTATTTTTGTTTTTGTTTTGCAAAATAGCATGTAACTTCAATTTCCTTGACCATTTAATCACATGTATCCCCAAAAGAAAATATTCATACCAACTACTAAATAAATTTCATTTATAAGCTTTTGTACTTTTAATTATCAGTAGGCAAAAATAGCATGCTTTCAATGCTATAGATTTTGGCATATTTTTCCAGTGAACATATTAATATTGCCTAATTTAGACAATATATTGAATTGGCCCTACTCTAACTTAATAACTTAATTACCAGAGCTTATCACCATATATGGTCACACTCAGTACTGGTTGTTACTGCTTTGGCATGTGAGTTTTGTAGAGGAAACAATTCAGCCTATAACACTCTCCATAGATATCTAATAAACATCTCTCCAAAGATAAACATCTCTCCAAAGATACACAGATTGCGATGAAATAATGGCACATGAAATAATGCTCAACACCACTAATCATTAAGGAAATGCAAATCAAAACAATGAGATGCCACTTAATATCATTAGAATGGTTATTAGAAAAAACAAAAATGAAAATAACAAATGTTTATGAGGTTGTGGAGGACAGGAATTCTAATGCACTCCTAATGGGAATTTAAAGTGGTACAACCACTGTGGAAAACAGTATAACAGTTCCTCAAAAAAATAAAAATAGAATTACCATATGAGGCATCAATTTCACTTCTGGGTATATACCCAAAAGAATTGAAATCAGAGAGTTGAAGAGCTATATCTACACCCATACTCACAGCAGCATTAGTCACAAAAGTCAAAAGGTGAAAGCAACCCAAGTGCCCACTGATAGATGAATGAATAAACAAAATGTGTGTGTGTGTGTGTGTACACACAATGGAATAATATTCAGGTTTTAAAGGAAGGCAAATATGGTGCATGTTACAACATGGATGAATATTAAGACGTTATGCTAAATGAAATAAGCCAGGCACAACTGGAGAAATACTATATGATTCCACTTACATGTATGCATGCTTAGTCACTTAGTCATGTTGACTCTTTGTGACCCCATGGACTGTAACCCACCAGGTTCCTGTAACCTGCCAGTCCATGGGATTTCCCAGGCAAGAATACTGGAGTGGGTTGTCATTTCCTTCTCCATCACTTATATGAGGTAGCTAAAACAGTTAAATTCTTAGAGATATAAACAAAATGGTAGTTGTCAGAGGCAATAAGTTGTTTAATGTGTCAATTTCAGTTTTGCATGAAAAGAATCCTGAAGATAGATGGTGATGATGGTTGCAGAACAGTGTGAATGTATTTAATGCCACTGAACTGTATCTTTTAAATGGTGAATTTTATGTTATGGATATTTTACCATAGTTAAAAAAACACTTAATCTATACAACAAATATAAAAGCCACTCAGCAAATATATATTCATACTTGGATTTTTCAGACAAAGTAACAAAAGTTCAATAAGGTAAAGTTGATATACTTAGCAAGTAGAAGAATCAGGTTTCAAACGTGGGTTATATCTCACACTAGAGACTTGCATGCTCAAATACACCACACTGAGCACACTTTCTTAACATGGTTCAAATATTTGTTGGAGAAATCACTGAAAAATTATAAGACACTGTGCAATATAAAGGAGTGTATTAAGAAAGTGTAATATATTAATGTTTTACTGATCAAAAGTGTTCATTTGAGCTCTTTCTGTAATGACTTTTCTTTTGGACAGCAATGATACACCTAACCTGTACTAAATAGTTTATCATTTCATAGACCTAGCATAAAGTTTTTTATGTCAGTATTATATTATATATGTATTATATTTTATACATCAGTATCAAGGAGAAAAATACACCCCACTGTTCCTAAGTTTCCTTTAGAAATCAGTGAGAGAGGAGTCACTGAACTGCTTAAGAACCTGAATTGCAAAAGATCCCATGCTTTGCTCCAGTTTGTTGAAAAATTAGTGTTAATGCTTATGTAAGATATCAATGTCAAGCTTTGGCTTCATTTTCACACTAATAATCCAGACTTCTCTAAGGCTCCAAGGTTAGACTCCCAAGAGACATTGTTTCTTTAGCCAATTTCTGCTTGACATTATAGTTTATAAAACACCAGCTGAGATACAAAGAAAATAAAATTAATAAAACACAGAGCTAGAGCCTCACATCAGTGTGTTGAGGATTTATGCACATAAACTGCCAAGTACAGGTTTTGAAACAGACCCTATAGACTTCCAGTTGCCATAGTAACTGCACATTTTTATTGAATGTGAAAGTGTAAACAGATGAGCACAGCTCAGGTAAATCATCAGTGATGCCATTGTTGGCCTCTGAGTGGCAGAAATAAGAAGAAAATGCTGTCACTTTCTAAAATAAAATAAGCATAATCATAATTTATACCCCTGATTTCTTGATCTGTGAACATCCCCTTAGAAACTTCTTTCAGCACTGCTTGACTAATTACTCATGAATAGAAAGTTCTAATGACTTATTAATAATTTTGTTATTGAGTAAATATTGCAATTCTATCAAATGTTTGCACTTTGCTATCTCATTTTCTTGATCCTAATCTGTTCTTTCATTTACCCATGAAAGAAGAAGGGTAGGACAGCAACTAAAACAACTTTTATAAACATAAGCCCTCCTCTGAGATGATTACAGGTTATTTTAAGAAAAAAAAGAAAAAGGCTTTCAATTGGAATAATTGAAGGAAATGGTGGAGACAGATGCTAGAGTTATCATGATTAAAATACTTGAACACAAAACTGATGTCCCTACAGTGGTTCTTTCTTTTTTATTTTATTTTATTTGACTGTGCAGAGGGCATGGCATAAAGGATCTTAGTTCCCCAACCAAGGATGGAACCACACACCTTGCAGTGGAAGCAAGGCATCCCACCACTGGACTACAGGGAAGTACCCTCAAATATTTATTCTTAATGGTATGAAGTTGTTAGAGAAGGCTGTATTTGTTTGATCATATAGCTGAGAATGAGAAATTTCCTAATTGTTTTGTTTCCTACATAGGCAGGAAAATATTGCTAAAATAGCAGAACATAGTTTATGAATGCATATGATAAGAACAGAAATAGGCACGAGAATATACTCATTTTTTTTTAACCAGGCCTACAAATCTTATGCGAAGACATTCTTTATGTTAACAAAGCTGCTGTCGCTGAATACTTACTATGAGCTGAGCATTTTGTTAAATGCTCACATACTCTAAAGTTCACTGATTAAGAGCATAAATTCTGAAGTTGACGTTGGGTCTAAATTCTTATTCCACTGTTCATGAGTTATATAATCTCAGGCAAGATACTTAAGCTCCAAATCTTGGTTTCCTTGTTTCCAGAATGAAGATAATAATAGACCTTACTTCTTCAGTGTTCTTCAGAGTGTTTTCATAAAGGACCAAATGAAAATACTCATGTAAAATATTTATTTACAGTATTAGCAGTGCACAAATGTTAGTAAGTTTATATTATTATCTCATTAAATATTCACAACAGCAAAAGGTATATATGATTATCTGTATTTCACAAATAAGAAAATTGAGGCTTAAAGGATTTAACTAACTTGGTCTTGTACTTGGTAGATACAAAACACTGATATTTACCTTGTTACTAAATCTATGCACACTGAATCAACGTGGGAACTAATATTTTGAGATCTGGTTGCACTTCTTATCCTTTCTCTGTCCTCTTGAAGATGTCCTTCGGTCAATCCATAAGTATTTATTAAGCTTCCACAACGTTCTATTGCTTTTCTACTCATCAAAGTGATACAAAAGAAAAACAATTCATGACATCATGGAGCTTACAATTTATCTGAGAAGAAAATGTGAAAAAATTCAATAAAGGATTAAACTGAATGATCTCATATCTAAGATTCAGGATTTAGTGGCAGAAAGCAGAGGTTTAGGTGTACGGGCATCATCAGAGAAGAATTCATAGGATTAAACTGATTTTAGAAGATGAATATGGATAGATAGATAGATAGCTATTCTTAGAGAAAAAAGGAGGACATTTTGAATGTAAGAAATAGAATAAAGAAAGACATCAAAGTACTTATCAAAAAATAATTTGGAAATGGATTTTGAAGCCCTAAATTATGGAGCTGGAAATGAAATTAAATGATTAAATGCAAAGATATAATTGGGACTTCCCTGACCATCCAGTGGTTAAGATTTTGTGCTTCCACTGCAGGGTTTGATCCCTGGTCATGGAATTAAGATCCTACATACCATGCTAGACAGCCCACCCCCTCAAAAAAAGATGTAATTAATAGGGAAAATATAATAAAAGTTATAAAAAGATTTGATAAAGAAGGAGAATAAAAGAAAATATACAAAAATTGGTTTGGAATAGTCTCATTTGGACCATGAGAAGAAATTTCATGTACCAGAGAGAAGAGTAGAGAAACTGAAAATGAAAGCACTTCTACTGGGGATATTTTCAGTTAGAAACTTATTGTATAAAGCTTCTTGAATATTGTTGACTTAATCTGAAGATGGTTGTAAAATAAAAGACAACAGCACAAGTGATGGCCAATACCTACAAAAAATGTAATTATATGCATGCAATGATAATTAAAGACATAATATAGTTTCTGTTACTTTGCATAAAGATTAAATAATCTTGGGACAATATACTGGGTTGATAGAGATATTGAAAATAAGAGCAGTCAAAATCCAAGGTAAGCAAATCGCAGGCAGATAAGAGGAAGATAAGAAAAGTAGTTTACAGAAGCCAAAGAAATGCTAGTAGTGTGTCAAGGATGATTTAGATAGAGATTTATCAAGACATTTCTCTTGTAATATCTGTATTCCCCATTTATGAATCTGAGAACAAATGCTTAGAATAACTTCACACACTTTGAGTACAAGGGTTCAGGTTTCAAAATTTATTGATAGTATTTCTGTACTGTCTTCTGCAACCTTGATTAAATCTAGGTCTCTGATATAGGAACAAATTTTATTCCTTCTTTTGGAGATCAAGGAAAATCATACAGTCCTCTGAAAATCATACAGTCCTCTGAAAAAGCCACAGCAAGCTACCTGGACAATAGTAGGTATTCAACAAATTGTAGTAGTATTCATTTCTGCTTTTATTTAAACAAAAAGAATTGACTGAGGTGGTTATTCAGGGAACAGATACAAATAAGATATACATATCTGTTTCTGCCTAAAAGATTTTCAATTTTCTATGTCTAAATTTGGGCTTGTGAAATCTCAGCAGATATTTTATATACCAAAAACAATTCCCACTGCAACCTTAAAGGACGTTTATATGTCACTGAATACATAAAGTGCTAAAATATTATCTCATATTTACCCTTTATCATTCATATGCAGAATTAACTGTAATGCCCTTTCCATGTTTGTGCCCTCAAAAGTCCTCCTCATTCTTGATGATTAATCTTTAACACTCCTGATAAGTCTTCCTAGCCAAGGTGGAGGTTCAACCATTTTGTCCATGAGAGCTTCTCACTCAGTCTAAGCAGTATTCTTGCTCTCTGTTTTGGTATTGCTTAGCATAGACAGAAATTTTAGCCCTGACCTTATACTTAACATACAGTTAATTCACAGCATACATAATAGCAACATATGTGTGTGCATGTATAACAAGTTTCATAGAACAGTACATTCCCATAAACTTTCTTTTCCATAAAAATGCTGAATTTACAAGAAGATATTGTAAGGGTCAAGAGAATGTCCCTGTGAGGTACAAATTTCCACCAAACCCCTCTCTGTCACATATCTGCTTCAACTAGGCAAATAATAATTTTCTGTGTCATAAAATGTTTTAAGATATATACTCATTCAGTCCTCTAAAGATCAGAGTATGTCAGAACTATTTTTCATCTAAGTGTCTTATTGCTTGTGCAATGTACTTGGGTTTCTGGTAAAACAGAATACTTGAGATTTTCTCCTCAGAGTACGTACTGAATTCTAAAACTGTGCTCTTCTTTATACCAATGATGTTCTGACTAGTTTTAATTATGAAAACAAGGATGCTTTTCTAAGTGACCATAATTTATTTCACTTAGTGAGTAGCCTTGTCATGACCAATTACAGTAGAATGATCAACTTTCACAAGACCATCCGTTTAACAACAAAATTAATACCCTTTATATAAATGATTTTTCATTTCTTCTACTTTTTTAAATTCCAAAGAACAACCTTCAGAAATTTGGGTATATTCCCTTTGACACTTGAGTTTGAGTTAATATATATGACTTGAGGCCAAATAAGCTCAATTAGAAGTACTGACACTTGGACATGTATGGTAGAACTTCTTAGCATAACCCACTACATATACCAGGTGCTCAAAAAAATCTTTGAAAGAAGAGAAAGTGTTTTTCTTATATATGCAGATTAAAGTGTTATATAATAAATTATTTTAGAAATGAATCCTTTTGGAACATTGGTTTAATTTTTGGTTTTTATTATGTTTTCTTCATAAAATGTGCAAGTACCAAGATGTTAAATAGAATAGATTTTATAGAAAAATTCACTTGAGTTATCTATACATGTTCCCTCTCCCAAATAGAAGAGATAGAATATATGTATTTTGATTTGTGGGACTATTTTAAGACCAGTTATAAGAGAAATAAAACAGTTCTAATTACCACTAAGGTCAAATCCCAAGTTTGCAGATGAAGATTTTCTGAGCATTGAAGAATTGAGTTCAGGTGCATATCTGTGCTTTCAAAGCCCCAGAGAGAATCAATTTAAGAGACAAATCTCAGGATAACATTCTCTTCTAGTTCTTAACATAGGGCTAGAAAATACATCAGTATGTGTGTGTGTGTGTGTGTGTGTGTGTGTGTATATATACACACATATATATGGGCTTCCCTGGTGGCTCAGACAGTAAAGAATCTGCCTACAATGCAGGAAGGGATTCCCAAGTGGCTCTAATGGTAAAGAACTCACCTGCCAATGCAGAAGACATAAGAAACACCAGTTTGATCCCTGGGTCAGGAAGATCCCCTGGAGGAGGGAATGGTAATTCAATATTCTCGCCAAGAGAATCCCATGGACAGAGGAGCCTGGTGGGCTGGAGTCCATAGGGTCCTAAAGAGTAGGACATGACTGAGCAACTAACACTTTCACTTCATGCATATATATATATACATATATATGTATGTATGTATATCAGTATGTCGGAGAAGGCAATGGCATCCCACTCCAGTACTCCTGCCTGGAAAATCCCATGGACGGAGGAGCCTGGTAGGCTGCAGTCCATGGGGTCGCTGAGGGTCGGATACGACTGAGCGACTTCACTTTCACTTTCACTTTCATGCATTGGAGCAGGAAATGGCAACCCACTCCAGTGTTCTTGCCTGGAGAATCCCAGGGACAGGGGAGCCTGGTGGGCTGCCATCTATGGGGTCACACAGAGTCGGACACAACTGAAGTGACGTAGCAGCAGTAGCAGCAGCATATCAGTATGTATATATTTGATTTTATCAAAATTTCTTAAAATTTAGAAAACTCTGATTCTTTTTTTTTTAATTTCTAAATTTTTTTTATTTTAATTGGAGGCTAATTACTTTACAATATTTTTAGTCATTTTTGCCATTCATTGAGATGAATCAGCCATGGGTATATATGTGTCTCCCATCCTGAACCCCCTCCCACCTCCCTCCTCATCCCATCCCTCAGGGTCATCCCCAACCACACACTGGTTTTGAGTGCCCTGTTTCATGCATCAAACTTGAACTGATGATTTATTATTTATTTCACGTACGGTAATATACATGTTTCAATGCTATTCTCCCAAATCATCCCACCCTCACCTCCCACAGAGTCCAAAAGTCTGTTCTTTATATCTGTGTCTCTTTTGCTGTCTCACATATAGGGTCATCATACCATCTTTCTAAATTCCATATATATGCATTAATATACTGTAATGGTGAAAACTCTGATTCTTATTTTATTTCAAATGTCTCTTTAGCCCCCTTTTCTCCCATCCACATCCTAAGAAATGATAAAATTCCAGCCTGTCTCTAGAAAGGGAAGTATTTTGTCACCAAAAAGAAAGGTGATAAATCTTGGAAAAGTAATAAATTCTTGGATACAGAAATATTTCAAATTAAGAAGGTAAAAATTTTAGCATAATGCCTTTTATGTAGCTGACAACATTTTTCTTCTCATCAGTCTTTTAAAGATATTCTACAATAAAACATGAAGCTAGAATTTTGTATCTGTGTGTAACAGATAAAGTTTGAGGAAATCAGCAAAATGTTAAAACCTCCCAAAGATGCCTTAGAAAATGTAAATCATATTTTTGCATATCTCAAAGCATTTGCTAGAATCACTCTTTAACCTCTTAATGCCAAAAGAGCATTATTTTATTGGGAATAAGGAGAACAGATGAATGGGAAAAGATACCACTAACGGTACAACTGAGTACAAATGTGTAGACAGTGATTGCCATAATGAATATTTGCCTAAGACAATCAGAAAAACACGGGCAATCTACAAAAATGTGCTCTTCTGTCTCTATTGGATGGAGGCTTTCAAATTTCCTATTATCTTTAAAATCAGATGTTTATTATGCAGTCTTTTCTGCATAGCACTTGACAAGTACCCACCTAACTCCCTCAAGCCAAAGAACATTGCCTGACAGCAAAGAATTCTGAAACTTTAGTGTATATTTAGAAAATAAATGCTTAACCCACCAGTATGGAAAGAAAACTATGGGAACAACTTCCTCTATTATATATTCACACAAGTTCGGAGATATGACATTATATCACATGGTAACAAAAATCACTCTGTTCTTCCCAAAGTAAATACAGCTGGAATTCTTAATCAGCATCTTTGAAAGCCTAAGCCTAGCTTATATATTTAAAGATGCAGGCATCCTAAAGTTACCACAAGCTAAACTGGATAAGGCTTGTCCAGAGACTCTTTAGCTTTGGCTACATGCAGAACCAATAAGGGTCTGCTGATGCTGTTATCAAATGCAGTCCCATCAGCACTACACACTTGGCTGGGCATTTGACAGTAATGTCTTCAAGGAAGTAGACAAGATGGGTTTCTCCTTTATGTGGTAATGAATAATAAAGAAGAAGCTTCTCTTATTGGGTTAGGAACTGAGAAAACAGATGAAGTTTGTGACATTAGAAACATAAGAGATGGCATCTATGATAAATTCTCACACTGGGAAATAAATACTCTAACTAGCTGTTTCTGAATTTGGGCTATAATTCCAGTTTGGAGGGCTTTTCATCCTATGACTAGTTCACTAGTGGTATTTACAGGCCCTGCAATGCTAATACAAAAAGACTCCCCAGCAGTATATTCTACTTAAAATTTAGCTTATTCCAAAAAAGAAATAGTAAGGAAGCCTTATTCACAACTCACAGAATAAAATAGCAAAACTTCCCTCCCTCCCTCTGTTGGAAAAGGGGCTCTATGCAGATATGGTGGTAGAAATGGGACTAAAGGAGGAAGAAAATTGTGGCTATCTCTTGGCCACAGCAAACCTGTCTTCATGCACCAGCCTGCTTTTCTGCATTTCTGTTAGACCTTTCACTGTGCATTTCTAGCTGATGACTTTTGTTGCTTCTTGCTCCAATTTGAAAAGGAGGAAAAAGTACTGTCCACTGCTTTTTAAGTCTTGCTCTCAATAATATGCTTTAAAAAAGAAGAAGAAGAAGAAGAAGCAGCTAATCATTCATCAAGAATTGGCAGAAGGAATTTTCTGCTTTTGCAACTACTGTATCTCCCAGCAGTTTGGTGATTAGGTGTCCCTATAAGCACCATAACAGATAAGGAAACAAGTCCAGAGAGGCTAAAAGATTTATCCAGGACACATGAAAAGCGTAACACAAAGGCATGTTTCCATTCCCCTTTTCTGAAATTATACCTCATATTCCTTCTGCACCACTTCTTTCAAAGGATGGTACTATACAAACAAGAATAGTCTATGTGGTTTTTGTAGCAACCAAATTTTCTAAAGAAACCAGAATTAGCAAAGCCACCCACAATTATTTTATCCAAGGTATCTCCCTTTTGTTCCCACTCTTCTGTCTGAAGGCTTTACTCTATTCTTGCCCCTTACCACATTGTATGGTCATTTTCCTGGTTATTTGCTTGTCTATCTTATACACTACGTCATAATCTCTCTGAGGCTGGGACAGTATCTTGTTCATTGCATTCACTCTGTTTAGCTTCTAGTACAATGCCTAGGACATAGTGGGGTTGTAATAAATATTTGTTAAAAGTGTGAATAGTTAAAATTCTTCCGAATTTACACAGAAAAACAAGGAGAATTCCTTATGTTTTTTATGGTATCAGTTCAGTTCAGTTCAGTGGCTTAGTCGTGTCTGACTCTTTGCGATCCCATGAATTGCAGCACACCAGGCCTTCCTGTCCATCGCCAACTCCCAGAGTTCACTCAAACTTATGTCCATCAAGTTGGTGATGCCATCCAGCCATCTCATCCTCTGTCATCCCCTTCTCATCCTACCCCTATTCCCTCCCAGCATCAGAGTCTTTTCCAATGAGTGAACTCTTCACATAAGGTGGCCAAAGTACTGGAGTTTCAGCTTCAGCATCAGTCCTTTCAATGAACACGCAGGACTGATCTCCTTTAGGATGGACTGGTTGGATCTCCTTGCAGTCCAAGGGACTCTCAAGAGTCTTCTCCAACACCACAGTTCAAAAGCATCAATTCTTCGGCACTCAGCTTTCTTCACAGTCCAACTCTCACATCCATACATGACCACTGGAAAAACCATAGCCTTGACTAGATGGACCTTTGTTGGCAAAGTAATCTCTCTGCTCTTCAATATACTATCTAATTTGGTCATAACTAGCCTTCCAAGGAGTAAGTATCTTTTAATTTTATGGCTGCAGTCACCATCTGCAGTGATTCTGGAGCCCAAAAAAATAAAGTCTGACACTGTTTATACTGTTTCCCCATCTATTTCCCATGAAGTGATGGGACCAGATGCCATGATCATAGTTTTCTGAACGTTGAGCTTTAAGCCAACTCTTTTACTCTCCTCTTTCACTTTCATCAAGAGGCTTTTTAGTTCCTCCTCACTTTCTGCCATAAGGGTGGTGTCATCTGCATATCTGAGGTTATTGATATTTCTCCTGGCAATCTTGATTCCAGTTTGTGCCTCTTCCATCCCAGCGTTTCTCATGATGTACTCTGCATAGAAGTTAAATAAGCAGGGTGACAATATACAGCCTGAACATACTCCTTTTCCTATTTGGAACCAGTCTGTCGTTCCATGTCCAGTTCTAACTCTTGCTTCCTGACCTGCATATACGTTTCTCAAGAGGTAGGTCAGGTGGCCTGGTATTCCCATCTCTTTCAGAATTTTCCACAGTTTATTGTGATCCACACAATCAAAGGCTTTGGCATAGTCAATGAAGCAGAAATAGATGTTTTTCTGGAACTCTCTTGCTTTTTCGATGATCCAGAGGATGTTGGTAATTTGATCTCTGGTTCCTCTGCCTTTTCTAAAACAAGCTTGAACATCTGGAAGTTCACGGTTCATGTTCGGCTGAAGCCTGGCTTGAAGAATTTTGAGCATTACTTTACTAGCGTGTGAGATGAGTGCAATTGTGTGGTAGTTTGAGCATTCTTTGGCATTGCCTTTCTTTGTGATTGGAATGAAAACTGACATTTTCCAGTCCTGTGGCCACTGCTGAATTTTCTAAATTTGCTGGCATATTGAGTGCAGCACTTTCACAGCATCATCTTTCAGGATTTGAAAGAGCTCAACTGGAATTCCATCATCTCCACTAGCTTTGTTTGTAGCGATGCTTTCTAAGGCCCACTTGACTTCACATTCCAAGATGTCTGGCTCTAGGTGAGTGATCACACCACAATGATTATCTGGGTCATGAAGATCTTTTTTGTACAGTTCTTCTGTGTATTCTTGCCACCTCTTCTTAATATCTTCTGCTTCTGTTAGGTCCATACAATTTCTGTCCTTTATTGAGCCCATCTTTGCATGAAATGTTCCCTTGGTATCTCTAATTTTCTTGAACAGATCTCTAGTCTTTCCCATTCTGTTGTTTTCCTCTATTTCTTTGCAGTGATCACTGAGGAAGGCTTTCTTATCTCTCCTTGCTATTCTTTGGAACTCTGTATTCAGATGTTTATATCTTTCCTTTTCTCCTTTGCTTTTGGCTTCTCTTCTTTTCACAGCTATTTGTAAGGCCTCCTCAGACAGCCATTTTGCTTTTTTGCATTTCTTTTCCATGGGGATGGTCTTGATCCCTGTCTCCTGTACAATATCATGAACCTCATTCCATAGTTCATCAGGCACTCTATGTATCAGATCTAGTCCCATAAATCTATTTCTCACTTCCACTGTATAATCATAAGGGATTTGACTTAGGTCATACCTGAATGGCCTACTGGTTTTCCCTACTTTCTCCAATTTCAGTCTGAATTTGGCAATAAGGAGTTCATGATCTGAGCCACAGTCAGCTCCCAGTCTTGTTTTTGCTGACTGTATAGAGCTTCTCCATCTTTGGCTGCAAAGAATATAATCAGTCTCATTTCAGTGTTGACCACCTGGTGATGTCCATGTGTAGAGTCTTCTCTTGTGTTGTTGGAAGAGGGTGTTTGCTATGACCAGTGCATTCTCTTGGCAAAACTCTATTAGCCTTTGCCCTGCTTCATTCTGTATTCGAAGGCCAAATTTGCCTGTTACTCCAGGTGTTTCTTGACTTCCTACTTTTGCATTCCAGTCCCCTATGATGAAAAGGACATCTTGTAGGTCTTCATAGAACCGTTCAACTTCAGCTTCTTCAGCATTACTAGTTGGGGCATAGGCTTGGATTACCATGATATTGAATGGTTTGCCTTGGAAACGAACACAGATCATTCTGTCATTTTGAGATTGCATCCAAGTACTGCATTTCGGACTCCTTTGTTGACCATGATGGCTACTCCATTTCTTCTAAGGGATTCCTGACCACAGTAGTAGATACAATGGTCAGTTCAGTTCAGTTCAGTTCAGTCGCTCAGTCATGTCCAACTCTTCGCAACCTCATGAATCGCAGCACGCCAGGCCTCCCTATCCATTACCAACTCCCGGAGTTCACTCAGACTCACGTCCATCGAGTCAGTGATGCCATCCAGCCATCTCATCCTCTGTCGTCCCCTTCTCCTCCTGCCCCAATCTCTCCCAGCATCAGAGTCTTTTCCAGTGAGTCAACTCTTCGCATGAGGTGGCCAAAGTACTGGGGTTTCAGCTTTAGCATCATTCCCTCCAAAGAAATCCCAGGGCTGATCTCCTTCAGAATGGACTGGTTGGATCTCCCTGCAGTCCAAGGGACTTTCAGGAGTCTTCTCCAACAGCACAGTTCACAAGCATCAATTCTTCGGCTCTCAGCCTTCTTCACATTCCAACTCTCACATCCATACATGACCACTGGAAAAAACCATAGCCTTGCCTAGATGGACTTGTGTTGGCAAAGCAATGTCTCTGCTTTTGAATATGCTATCTAGGTTGGTCATATCTTTCCTTCCAAGGAGTAAGCATCCTTTAATTTCATGGCTGCAGTCACCATCTGCAGTGATTTTGGAGCCTGAAAAAATAAAGTCTGACACTGTTTCCACTGTTTCCCCATCTATTTCCCATGAAGTGATGGGACTGGATGCCATGATCTTTGTTTTCTGAATGTTGAGCTTTAAGCCAACTTTTTTACTCTCCACTTTCACTTTCATCAAGAGGCTTTTTAGTTCCTCTTCACTTTCTGCCATAAGGGTGGTGTCATCTGCATATTTGAGGTTATTGATACTTCTCCTGTCAATCTTGATTCCAGCTTGTGTTTCTTCCAGTCCAGCATTTCTCATGATGTACTCTGCATATAAGTTTTATAAGCAGGGTGACATACTCCTTTTCCTATTTGGAACCAGTCTGTTGTTCCATGTCCAGTTCTAACTGTTGCTTTCTGATATAATGGTCATCTGAGTTAAATTCACCCATTCCAGTTCATTTTAGTTCGCTGATTCCTAGAATGTTGACGTTCACTCTTGTCATCTCCTGTTTGACCACTCCAATTTGTCTTGATTCATGGACCTGACATTCCAGGTTCCTATGCAATATTGCTCTTTATAGCATCGGACCTTGCTTCTATCACCAATCACATCCACAACTGGGTATTGTTTTTGCTTTGGCTCCATCCCTTCATTCTTTCTGGAGTTATTTCTCTGCTCATCTCCAGCAGCATATTGGGCACCTACCAACCCGGAGAGTTCCCCTTTCAGTATCCTATCATTTTGCCTTTTCATACTGTTCATTATGGTATCACTTAGAATCAAATCCTCCAAGTGTAAGAATTATTCAATATGGTTAAACATCATGGATTTTTAGAATCATAAAGAGCTTTAGAAGACCACTTAATTTAACCATTTTGTGTAACTGATGAAGCACTGGATTTCAGGGACTACTCAGCTTACCCAGCCACACCGTGAGCCAGAGCTGGGACTAGAACTGAGTGAGAGTTTATCACCTTTATTCATTTACATGTACCTAGCATTACTGAAACAGAGAAGGCAACGGCAACCCACTCCAGTGTTCTTGCCTGGAGAATCCCAGGGATGGGGGAGCCTGGTGGGCTGCCATCTGTGGGGTCGCACAGAGTTGGACACGACTGAAGCGACTTAGCAGCAGCAGCATTACTGAAAAGATCTAGGGAAACTGACTAACAATGTCCCAAAAAAGCAGAAGTTAGTACCCTGAAACAAATTTCAATAGCAATTTTTCTTATACCTGAAAACGTTTGATTCAGCTTCCAAATAATAGTAATTTACATAAGAAAGTATGGTACATTGCTGATGAAAACAGGCATTTTGCCTCATAACTTACTCCACTGTGTTTCAAGATAAAAGATATATTTTTACATGATTTAGTCCCTTCCTCACACACACACACACAAAACCAGTGTTTCTGAAATAAAATTATTTGGAAAAGTAGGACAGTGTAGCAAATAAAGCCATAGATAGGGTCTCTATATACAACTTTCCAATTTGCACATCAATTCAGAGAAAATACCCTGTAAAATAAATGAAAATAAATAAATACATTTTTAAAAGTGTTTTCTGACTAAACTTCTAAATATAACATCTTGGGCATTTACAAATAACATCTCCATCTTGCAGTGTAAGCTGTTTATAAATATTTACCAAGGATTATTAATACTATTTTGACTTTATACTACTATATAACAAAAGGGAAAGAAAAAAAGTCCAGACTGAAATCATCTGTAATTCACACCACAGCAAGTAGTTATACAGCCCATATGGAATGAAGATTACCCACTGCTGAAAGTTCCATGAGAATGTTACAAGGTGATATACTGGAGTTAAGGGCTGTATGCTGGGTGGCAGCTCATTTCATAGGGGCTCAGAACTCACTATATGCAAAGGATGTACAGAAGCCACTGTACCAACAGAGGTGAAAACCGAAGAATCAAACAAATGTTGCAGATTCCAAGTTGCTCTCCTACAATAACAACCAGCACCAAATGAGTTGCCGTGGTGGAGAGCAAGCTGTGCTTGGAGACTAATTGCTGCACTTGTTAGAGTGTGCAAGAAGGTGTTTATTTGTTTTACATGTGTTTGGTGCCAAGACATCCCGGGGATCTGGAGCTGAAGTGGAAACAGAATGACAGTGTTTAGAAAACTAAACACAAAAACAAAAGGGAAAGAGAATTTTTTTCTGAAAGTGACTTTAGTGTTAAGCATATGAAAAGCTCTAGGCTCTTATCCTGGGCGATTAATTCTTCAGTCTCCTTCAGATCAACCTGTGGGAGCCCACGCTGGAATGAAGCATATTAAGTCTGGGATGCTTTAATGTTGTTACTTTTATTTAGATAGTGAATTATTCAAAGCAGGGAATATCAGTCTAAGAACTACCAAATAAAAAGAAATGAACTCAGGAAAAGGAAGGAAGTGAAGCACAAAATGTGGTGTTCAAACAGTTCCACCTGAATGGCAAAGTTTAGAATATGTACTACTGGGAATTTGCCACACTGTATCTTTCCAGCTTCAGAAATAATAACTAGATTTTGACTGACATTTTTAAAGGTTTAATGATGGAAATACTTCTACTGAACAACCTTGTTTTTCTTCTTTTATACTTCATAGGCCTCCAGAGTCTTCCTTTGGACAGAAATTTGCTACTCCAAATCTAAGCCCAAAATATTTATGGAATATGATTTAAAAGTATGTTAATTCCTCCAAGCAGTGAACATGGTAAACATTAAAAGCAATTATTGTTACTCATTATTTTTCTTTTGATGTAGAAATATTTGAGCACTAATAAACTCCCCAAGGGCAAATTTTAATACACATATTTTTCATATGGTTAGCATATTATGTGGATTATTTGTTATTTAAAATAGAAGAATATGAATAATATTCATTATGCATCATATATAATTTTTGAAACATCTGTTTTACATAAACTGTATTATTAAAAAATCAAGGTAATTCAATTAAGTTCCCTTTATTACCTCAAAAACGTATACAAAAATTTTTGCTTGGTTTGATTCTCTCTTTTTCTATGTATCTCTCTTTCTTCCTCCTTCTTTCTCAGGAATTTGAAAACTTCTCAAAAAGAAGGAAGTGGTAACTTTCATTTCTCACACAAGTTCAATAATGCAAATCCATACCCACCATAGATTAAAAAATTCATTTTAATGTCATTTACTTTCTATTTTTTACTGCTTCCTGCCACATATAGTGTGATTGGTTCATTAATGTGTAGTGGAAAACATATGTCAAACTGAGATTCATGCATATCATCAATCCTACACAAAAAGTGAATTTCATATCTATGAAAATCTTACAACTTCTCCAAGATTAAATATATTTAACTTTGAAATTATACTCATTTAATCTTTGAAAAATACAGTTTTTACTCTCTCTAAAAAGTGTTAATTTCATGTTTTTATCCAGTTTTCTATACAAATAATAGAATATGTATACAAAAGAGCCTTATGGCAAAGAAACATCAGTTTATTTACTGAGGGAATGAGGATTCATCTCTGGTTTAGTACAAAATACATCAAGTAAGTTAGCCACATACTATTAGCACAACTATTAGAGTTACATGGGAGATAGTCTGCCTCATTAAAGTTCCTGAAACAAAAAAACACTAGAAAACCCAACACATGAACCAGTTTATGTAGGGATGTATATGTGTGTGTTTATGATGTTTATCATGATATTTTATAATTCTAATCCAGTATCCCAGGTTTTACCATTTGCTTTCTATATTCTCTATTTTCATTTCTATGCTATCTTCACTCTCTCCACTAAGCACTCAACTCAAAGAGCAGAGGAGTCACTTAGAGGAACACTTGTCACTGTCCCCACTGAAAGCTCCCGAGCTCTGACTCAGAGATTTTGCCTGTGGGAAGAACAGACTGTAAAACAGATGGCTCCTAATCTCTCCGATAGGAACTGGCTTCATTTGCAACTGAGCATGGAGAGGTTTAAACCAAAGGATGCTCTCAAGAATAGCAGAGGTTGGAATGGGAGAATATATTTGCAAATTATATATCCAATAAAAGGTAATATCCAAAATATATAAAGAACTCATACAATTCAACAAAAAAGCAAACAACCTGATTTTTTTTAAATGAGCTGAGCATCTGAATAGATATTTTTTCCAAATGATATAGAGTTGGCAAACAGGCACATTAAAAGATGCTCAAGATCGCTAATTATTAGGGAAATACAAACCAAAACCACAATGGAATGTTATCTCACATACTTTAGAATAGCTATTACCAGAAAAACAAGAAATAACAAATATTGGAGAAGACGTAGGAAAAAGAGAAATCTCATACACAGTTGGTGGTAGTGTAAATTGGTATAGCCACTATGGAAAACAGTATAAAGATCCCTCAAAAATTAAAAATACAATTACCATATGATCTATCCATCCCACTTGGAATTTATCTGAAGATTATAAAAAGACATTAATTTGAAAAGATATATGCACTCATATTCATTGCAGCATTATTTACAATGGCCAAGATATGAAAAAAAACCCTAAGAATCCACAAGAGATGAATAAAGAAGATGTGATATATAAATGTACATAGTGTATTATAATACTGTTGTTGGTGTTGTTTAGTCGCTCAGCTGTATCCAACTCTTTGCAACCCCATGGACTGTAGCTTGCCAGGCTCCTCTGTCCATGGGATTTTCCAGGCAAGAATACTGGAGTGGTTAGTATTAAAAAAACAAAAAAAGAAAGAAAGAATACTGGAGTGGGTATTCTTTCTGCAGGGGATCTTCTCAACCCAGGGGTTGAATCCACATCTCCTGCATTGGCAAGTGGATTCTTTATCCTTGAGCCAACAGGAAAGCCCAGTGTAATACTACTCAGTCATAAAAATAGATAAAGTCTTGCCACTTGCAACAACATTGATGAACTTTGGGGGTATCTAAATGAAATAAGTCAGATAAAGAAAGCCAAACATACATCACTCATATATGGAATATAAATAAATAAATAACCTAATCAAGACAAAACAAACACATAGATACAGAGATCAAAGCTGTGGGTACTCTATGGGAAGAAGGGTAGAGGAGGGTGAAATGGGTGAAGGGGTCAACTATATAGTGATGGATGAAAACTAAATTTTGGTGATGAGCACACGTCAGTGTTTACAAAAGTCAAAATATATTGTATATATGAAACTTACATAGTGTTATAATCAATGTTACCCCAGTAAATTTAATTTAAAAGAAAATAATGGAGATTATGGTGAAAGGAGATTCAAAAGTGAGGAAATTCATGAATCTAATGAAGATATAGCCTAGACCATAAACTGGTTAGTCACAGGAGATAACTAGGCAATAAGACAACTTAGAAGAATCCTGCTTGGGTCAAAACAAGTATCAAACACTGACCTCAGAAACTATTTCACCCGTTGAAAGAGACATAATTTGATTTGATTAGTTAATACAGAAATGTATGTTCAGGTTATTTTTTTAAATGAAGCAATCAACTGGAAATCAGTCAAGTTTAATAGCTAGGTATGGTCAGAAAAAAGAATGGAGAGAGTTCTACCAGTACCATCATTATCCCAGCATAACTGTAGTCATATACAAATCTGTACTTCCCTGAACAGCAATACTAGAAGGTTAAAATTGGGAGGCTGGAGGGAAAAGACATCACTAAAATAATCCTGCCAATTACTAAACAATAAGCAAATAACAATAACACCCTTAAAGTGAAGAGAAGAAAATCTATACTTGCTACAATTTATTATAAAATGTATAATTACTATAGATTTTATATATATATAATATAAATTATATATACTTATAAATAAAATACAGTAATATATAAAATATATTATTACTTGTTACAATATATTATAAAATTCCAAAAACAAATTAGGAGATATGCTAAGAAACAAGAAAATATGACCCATGCACTGTGGTGGAGGAGAGAAATCAGGCAACAGATTGCCTATGAGACTAATGAGATGTTAGATTTAACAGAAAAAGATTCCAAAATAGCCATTTTAAATATGCTTACAGAATTATACTCATAGAATCAAAAGAAAACATGATTAAATAAATAAAAGAAGATAGGATGACAATGTTGCATCAAATAAAGAAAACCAATATAGATATTGAAATTATAAAAAATAAAATTACCCAAAGGAAATAAAAGAGTTAAAAGTACAATAACTAAAATTTTAAAAATTCACTAGAGCTACTCAACAACAGGTTTATAATGGCAAAAAGAAAGAATCTAAAACCTTGAATATAGATTAATAGGCATTATGCAAGCCTAAATAGCAAGAAAAAAAAGATAAATGGAGACAGAGAAATGTGAAACAACATTGAGCATCAAGGTACATATAGTGAGAATACCAGGAGAAGAGAAAAAGTAATGAGAAGAAAAAATATTGAAGAAAGTGTGGCCAATACAGCAGGGTAGGAAGCTCCCATGTTCACCTCCTCTGACAGGGATATCAAAATTAGAACTATTCACAGAGCAACTATCTATGAGAGTGACCTGAATGCTATCAAAATAGATTTACCACAATTACACATACATAGAACAAAGCATAAAGAGATGGGTGAATAAAGCTATAGTTATCAAGCAATAGAGTTTGGGTACCAAAAGACACATAGATAAGTGGAACAGAATAGAGAGTCAAGAAATAAACTCATGGTTATACAGCTAATCAATCTACAGCAATGGAGGCAAGAATATACAATGTGGAAAAAGACAGCCTCTTCAATAAATATTAAGGTCCTTAATTCCCACAGAATTTCTTCTTTATGTCTTTGTAATCCTTATTTTGGAATAAAATACACTTTGAATGCAATGATGGAAACTTTTTCAATCATGGTGACAAAGTCATCTCTAGAACAATGGGTGCTGGTGTTATACTTCCTGGGTGCAAATCATACCTCCATTATTCTGCTAGCTGAACAGTCAGGAAAGTTGTCTCAACATAAAATGAATATGACTATAATAATAATATAGTATAAGAATATAATAACTACAATAATTTATCCATCATTAAGTTATTGATAGGATAAAATTATTGGCATATATTAAATGCTCAGTAAATAATAACAACTGACATTTTCTCTAAGTTATCATTTTCATTGTTATAACTTTCGTTATCCCCATTAGACAAGTAATTTAGATATTTAGAATTTCTCCATATTAAACATATTTTGTTCAGAGATACAAAAATATAATGCAAATAAAAATGTTAAAAAAGTATTTGGACTACATTTCTCTAGCATAATTTAGTCCTTAGTCAAGACCTCCTTAATAATCTATATAGGGAGCTTGAAAATCATAAATCAAATTGTCAAACACCTTTATGTAGTAATCACAAACTATGCACAGATATTCCAGGTCTCATGTTTCCAGGTCAAAGTTCTCATGTTTCCAGGTCAAATTTAGGGTTGTATTACATATCCCCTGTTGTTAAGTTATAGTATCAATAATAATTTGCTTATGCCAATGAAATATGAGTCAAAAGTGATGCTGATTTCATCCAAGCAGACATATCTACAAGCCAGAACATGATTCACCATATTTTTAGGTGTTTATTAATATTTGCTATCAATAACTACATATTAATTTTAATTTATTCATATTCTCATCCTTTTATTTAAATATTTTAGCTTATATCATTAATAGTTTACTTATTAATAATTAAAATTAAAATATAAAACCACTAAAATAAAATTTGGTACAATTATTTTATTATTTAAAGGGCAGGCATTGTAGGTAAAGCCCTTCTAACTGTACTCAAAGCTCAGAAGCCATTGAAGAAAAGATCAATGTATTTAATTATGTAAAAACCATAATTAAAAATAAACATTCTGCAGAACAACAACAAAAAAAAACACCCTGAGTCAAAAGACAGAAGAAAAACATAAATCCCCAAAATAAAATTCTAACCTCCCTAATATGGAAAGAGTTCCTAATTAAGTTTTTAAGAAAAAGAATAGCAACCCAATAGAAACATGAATATACCAAATGTACAGATGGATCACAGAAAAAGAAATAAGGAAATACGAATGTTTTTTAAGCATTTTAAGAGATATTTAACTTTATTATAAAATAAATGCAGATTAAAACTATATCAATATGCTTTTTATCCAAAAAACCCAAACACTTTTACTCTATTAAAGACCAAAATATTTTTGACATACTGTATTAATGATATTCATAAATTGCTGCTAAGACCACACATTAGCTTAACCTATTGAGAGCAATTTGGCAAGATCTTTCAAAATTATAAATTAATCTAAATTCAATTTTATGTAATTTATCCTCTATAGGATATCCTCTATATTGTACACAAACAAAACAACAAATATTCAGTCATCCAATGAAACACTGTTTGCAATCACATAAAATTATCAACACACAGATGGCCTTGAATGGGAATCACAGACTGGAATACTATGCAGTTAGTTTTTAAAGTGGCAGGGTAAAAAAGTCTCTTAAAGCGGCAGGGTGAAAAGCAGTCTCTTTGGGTTTGATGCAAAAAATCTCCAGTATATATTGTTAATTGAAAGAAGTGAAATGTTACTTTTGGGATCATATAAAAGAAGGGTGGGGATGAGAATAAAATTTCATATCTATTTTCTTATATTTGCATATAGAAACTGTGTAAGTGTACCAAAGAAACTAATAATGGAGACTAAGAAAAGACAGCTATATATTTCATTGAGCTAAAATGGTTGTCATTGCCAAAAAGCCTTTACACTCCAAGCAATTTTTTGTATATTTATCTTTTGTTACACCCTCTGCTTGCAATTTTCATAGAACTATACATCTCTATGGGAATTAAACATCATAATTTTCCCTTTTGGTCTCCAGATTTTGAAAAGCAGGTTTCTATCTCAGAGCCCCAGCAGTGATCAATGCAATCAACCCTACATGTCCTTTGAAGTACGTCCTGGTCTCAGCCAGAAAGGTAATCTTAAATGGCTCTATATTTGCAGAGGGGACAAGCAAAGCATTTCAAAAAAGTCCAGGATATGGTTTTATGTTTCTGACATCAGCCCACCAGGTTTGCCTGTCAGGCCTAATGTGTGCAAAAATGTTTTATCTATATCTGACATTTCTCAAAGTGATTTCATCAGTTGTGCCTCTGGAGGGTCAAATGAAAGCTTGTTCAACTAGAACTTGAGGCAAAGACAGTAGCAAGCCTCAGGCAATCCCAGATCTTGGAATGTTAAAGGTCAGTGTTAAAATTTATAACATATTGTTATCTAACATTAACACTTCTGCTGATGTATTCTCAAAGAAACTTACATTTTGATGTGCCTGAATCAAAGTTAGTTTCATGATCTGGTTTCTTAAATGTGTCCCTTCATAGCAAACATGAACAGAGCAGTCAATTCAGTTGGAATATTTATGCAGATACATCCACAGGTTGTGAATTGGTTGATTCTTTGGTTCTGAGCACAGGTTACATGCCAGACTTTGAAGAAAAGTTTATTTTTGCTGTGACTCTCATTGTCACTGATTTGGTATTCTTTGCCCTACTTGCTCACATACAGCATTTCATAGATAAATGTATCAGGTGAAGGAAGCACAATTTCACATAATATTAGCACTGTTCAGTACTATTTTTTTTTTTTAAACTAGAGGAGTAGCAGAGTACACACAAACTCTCAAACTCTTGCTTGTATCACACAGGTAAGCTGTCCTTAGGTCAGGCACAGTTATACTGCACACAACATGGAAAAGTTCCAGAGAAGGAATCTGACTCCACAAACCTCTATATAGAGAAAAAGGAAATAAAACAGTACTGCAGGGAATGTATAGGCTCCCAAAAACCAACCTGGCTTCCTGGTGAGGGAAGAGGTCCTGCTAGAAATGATAGGGGTAAGGGAGGGGTTCAACCTCTATAATCATAGTTTTGTTCTCTTGAACAACTTAGACCTGCTGAATCAGCTTCTTGATGAACTACAAAAAGATGGGAAGAAGTGTGTTTCTATGCATACCCAGGACCATGGCATCAACTGGGCTACCTAGAAGAAATTTTATATATTTGCATACAAGTGAAGTAATAATGCATACTATTTATATTGTGAAAGAGTAACTTTATATAAATTAGTAGCTTAGTCTGCTCAGAGAATTGACCCCTTATAAATACAAATAGTAATACAATCTTTACCTAACTCAATCTTACAAGAAATGGGGGCAAAAACCTTATTTATTAAATGGGCCAGGGTGCTTTCCATTTGGTTTAAACAGCTCTTGGTTACAAAAATATGCTTTGTTTCTAGACAGTAATTTGGTGTTTTATTCTGACTTGCCAATCTGATAAAACAGTTGGGCATGCTGTCTCTGCTTTAGCACATTTATTGCATCATTCAGTAAGAAAACAGAATTTCCTCTACAGGCAAACAATTATATCTGTTTTTTTTTCTTCATCAAGATATTTAATTTGGAATCTGTTTTAAAATATGCTCTAAATGTAATTTTTAAAATATGATCTAAATATATATTTTCCCATTAACTGTAAAATTACATTTATATTCTGTACATATACACATATACTTACATACACACATACACACCTTAGAGAGGCAGAAAACATGGAAGAATGTAAATTAGTTTTGTGGTTACACTAATCTAGGCTGATGTTTGAGTTTTATACCACACACTAGTTAGCATAACTTGGGAGTATTACTTAAGCTTTTTCAGGTTGTTTGCTCACTTATAAAATTGGGATAAGTATTCTTCTCAAGATATTTGAGAAGATTAATGCAATGTAATGAAATGTCTAATGTAAAGTACTCAGCATAGGTAAAGACGGCATCTGCCTGGGGTACTGATCAATAAGGACAGCTGTCACTGGAACACACTGGAAACATGGTACAAATTAAGTCAAGTTCTGGAAAAAGGCTCCTTGTGTAACTGGATGTCTGTGGTATTTCACTTCCCACAGTAGTCAGCGCCCTCAAGTGGAAACTTTAAAAACAAGTCCTTACAGAGTTGACTCTGAGGAAGGTGTAAAGGGCACAGTGCAAGTATGCGAACTCCGTGGGTTGGAGAGTCCTACAAATATCCATTCCTCCACCAATAATTTCTACATAGTTGTTGCCGAGACCTAACGTCCACAATTCTTTTAATTTTTTAAAAAAGTAGATATATAGTCACTTATAATATTTATTGACATATTTTTAACTTATTTTCCTTTTTTTCCAACTACTGCACAACTAAAAATATTTTAGTTATTATTGCATAATTCTCTACTCCTAGAACTCCCACAGGACATATGTTAGAGCCTCTCAATCTATTTCCTATCAACATTTTAAATAACCATTTAGTTTTTTCATCTCTTTCTCTCAATGCTAGGTTCCAGATGAATTTTTAGTATAATTTTACAATGAATTATCTTCTCAATACTTTTTATCCCAAATATTTTTATTGGTTTTTACCATATCCAACTGTTCCACAGAAATACATATCAATCTGAATTTGTTTCATGAATTAATTTCTTTTTAACTATTCTACTTTTATATCTTTGGGGCCTTTAAATCTATAAAGTCATCTACAAATCTTTACCTAAATCTATAAGGTCATCTACAAATCTTTACCTAAATATATAGTCATCTATAAATCTTCCTATTACTTGAATATCATAGATATATGCTCATATCTCTATTGTTTCTTGAAATGGCTATCTGTCTTGGAAGTATATTTCCTCATGTGCATTAGGATTTTAATTTCTATGCTTATATTTAGGGGTAGTTCATTTTTCTTTTCTTTTTTATTCACATTTTTCCCTGTCTAGCAGTTTTGTGCTTGCCTACACTGCCTTCTAGGGTCTCCAGACAAGAATCATGCATTACACTGGCACCTCAAGGATCCTGTTTCACATTAGTATTGGAGTTATATCAAAAGCCATAACAGAGCATGATCTAGATCCTAGTTACATGATTATTTTCTCTTTTCTATCAGCTCAACCTAGATACAACTCTAGGAAAGCATGGCAGCCTTTCTCAGCCATGAAATTAAAAGACGCTTACTCCTTGGAAGGAAAGTTATGACCAACTTAGATAGCATATTGAAAAGCAGAGACATTACTTTGCCAACAAAGGTCCGTCTAGTCAAGGCTATGGTTTTTCCAGTGGTCATGTATGGATGTGAGAGTTGAACTGTGAAGAAAGCTGAGTGCTGAAGAATTGATGCTTTTGAACTGTGGTGTTGGAGAAGACTCTTGAGAATCCCTTGGACTGCAAGGAGATCCAACCAGTCCATTCTAAAGGATATCAGTCCTGGGTGTTCTTTGGAAGGAATGATACTAAAGCTGAAACTCCAGTACTTTGGCCACCTCATGGGAAGAGTTGACTCATTGGAAAAGACTGTGATGCTGGGAGGGATTGGGGGCAGGAGGAAAAGGGGACGACAGAGGATGAGATGGCTGGATGGCATCACCAACTCAATGGACGTGAGTTTGAGTGAACTCCGGGAGATGGTGATGGACAGGGAGGCCTGGCATGCTATGATTCATGGGGTCGCAAAGAGTCGGACACGACTGAGCGACTGAACTGAACTGAACTGAATATATACCACATTTCCAAAGTCTCATTCATCTTTCGGAGAAGGCAATGGCACCCTACTCCAGTACCCTTGCCTGGAAAATCCCATGGACGGAGGAGCCTGGTGGGCTGCAGTCCATGGGGTCGCTAAGAGTCGGACATGACTGAGCTACTTCACTTTCACTTTTCACTTTCATGCACTGGAGAAGGAAATGGCAACCCACCCCAGTGTTCTTGCCTGGAGAATCCCAGGGACGGTGGAGCCTGGAGGGCTGCCGTCTATGGGGTCACACAGAGTCGGACATGACTGAAGTGACTTAGCAGCACTCATCTTTTTTTTTTTTAATTCCACTACCCATGAACAGAAGATAATGCTGGGAAATTAGTCCAGCCCTCTATTTATTGTCAGATCCTGCTCTATTTCTTATCTCTTGAGATACTTATCTTGTCTTTGAGCAAGGCTATGTCTTTTTAATTTCTAAATAACTGTATTTTAAATCTATCACTGCTATGTATATTCAACAAGAAGGATAAAATGGTTTAAACTGTGAATTCATAATTGCTTTTTGACAAGATGTTAAGACATACCATTTTTAAGTCAAAGTAATCTTACTGTAATAAAACTCCCAGTGTGTTCCACCCATGGAAATAATCATAGGTTTCTACATTTGTCTATAAAGACTACAAGGATTAAAAATTATAAGACTTAATTTATCCTTATATTTTTGAAAGTATTAAGAGTATGTTAGAAAACAAATTTTTAAATCAAAGAATAAAATTATAATATATGAACCAAAGCATCTGCTTTGGTTTTGAAAACCTGAAAATGACAAAAACTCAGCATTTCATCAGTCACCAAATTATATTATTCCCGATTATTTAATTTACTAATAGTAATATTTTCTACATGGAGGTAAAAGTATATGTGTTGTGTGTGTATATTTTGCTAAAACTGAGAGCAAAGAACGCAATTATGGCTGGCAATTTTAACACCCCACTCTCAGCAATTCATGTGATTATCAGAATAATAATAAAGGAGGAATAAAGAAGAACTAGACAACACAACCAACCAACAGTATCTGATTGACATATACAGAACACTCCACTAAACAACACAGAGCACACATGTCTTTCAGGCACCGATGGATGAGTATGAATATTATTTTTTAAAAAAACAACATTGAGCTGAAGCAACAGATAGATTTGGCCTGCAGAGATTTTGGCATTGACTACTCAATCATATTTTTAGGACTGAAATAGGTGGGAAATATGGTAAAGTCATACTTTATTTATATATGTGGGAAAGCACTAACTCTGATGAAACTCTTTCTTGAATCACCATAATGGACACTCATGGCTCTTCAACACATGTCTAATCTTGAACCTGTTATGAAAACTTAGGATGATCCCCTTGAGTAGTGACTTTGCTGTACTTCTAATAACTTAAACTATAAATCTTTCTCCTAGCTTAATCCAAGAGGACCTGAGCTAGTTTACCAGGTGACTATACCCTGGGAAAAGATAAATAATAATTTTTTCAGTGTTTATTGGATAATGGCTATTCCCTTGGAAGCTAAACTGCTACTATGATCCACCAGGCTAGATAAGATTTAAGGAAGAGGAATGAGATCTAATCATTACTGACATTTTGTTTCAAACCAGTCTTACAGTTGGTCCAATATGTACCCATTTACCCAGTGTTTATTTCCTCAACTCTAGAAAGCACAATTGGTCAAGACATATCTAGCAACTGGGAGAATCCCCAAATTGGATCCCTGACCTACAACAATTAGGCTTCCTGTGTACTGAGGATGATTAAATAGGAAATTTCAAATGGAGATCTTTAGAACTTACACTCCCACTGAAGTAGTGAAACAAACATCCTGGAGAGATTGCCAAGGTTTGTATCCCCACCAGAAGTTTAAAGGATTCTAGCACATCCCCTTTCAATTCATCTATTTGGCCTATAGATAAGGCAGATGGATCTTGAGGAATGAGAGTACACTATTATAAAATTAGGTGATTACTACAACTGCAGCTATATTTCCAGATGTGTTTGCTTTGTTGGAGCAAATCAATACTGCCCCTTTTCTCCAGTTTGAGCTATTGATCTCAAAAATAGTTTTTCTCTGGAGTTGTTAAAGTCACCAGAAACAGCAGTAAACTTCTTAGGGCTCTACCAACCCTCCAGCCATTTTCTATAGTTTAGTCCACTAGGAACTTGTTTGCTTCTCTATTCTACAGGACATCAAGCAAGCCAACAATATAAATAATATCATGCTGATTTGACCTGATGAGCAAAAGGTAGTATACACATTAAATATCTTATTAAGGTATATGCATGCCAGAGAATGGAAAAATAACCACCACAGAAAATGAGAGATACATTACATATGTGAAGTTTCTAGGCATCAGTGGTCTGGTGCCTGTCAAAATTTCTCTTATCAAATGGTGAATGTGTTTCTGCATCTGATACCTGCTATCTCTGAGAAGTGGATCTCTAAATTTGGGTTGCAAAAAATAAATGATTTGGGCATCTTACTTTAACCTGTGTACCAAATTACCCAATAGGCTGTCAATTTGGGGTCCAGATCAAAAGGAGGTTCTACAACAGAACCAAGCTTCTATTCAATCTGTCTTGCCACTTGGTTCACATGCTTGAAGTGCCTATGACAGTTGGGGATCCTAAAGGAACCTAAAGCAAAACCTTACAGATAAAACATAGTATATCTCTTTGGGATTTTGGAGAAAAGTTATACTTTCTCAGCAGATTATTCTCAACTGAGAAATAGCTTCTAACACATTACTGGGTCCTGCCTGAATGCAAACACTTACTACTGGTCATTAAATAATGATGTGCCCTGAAACACTCCTAATGAATAGGATGTTGTCTGCCCCAAAAGCTCGCTGTAGCAGTATTCCATCAAGTGGAAGTAATAGTTAGGCTTTTCTCCACAAGTTTTGAAGTCACAAATAAGTTGCACAAAAAGTGGCTCAAACATCCATGGTTCACGTACTCCTGCCATACTGCCTCCTCTCTTTTTCTGTAATGTGAAGTTGTCTATGAAAACAGAATGAGAAAGCACAATGTGATCTTTAATCAAACAATTCCCCACACTATTGTGACAGTAGCTGAAGTGGACAGCTGCACTGCACGTGTGGCCCTGAAAGACCCTGAAAGTGGTGGGAAAAAAAAAAAAAAAAAAAAAGCTTTTCAATGGGAAGAACTTCAAGCTTTCATACTGCCTGGAAGTAGAGGTGAAAAGAGGTATAAATCTAGAATGAGTCATGAGCAGTGACTAACAGTTTGGCTGGATGGCCAGAAACTTGGAAGAAACATGAAGAAATATGATCTAGAGATGTATGTGGAAAGACCTCTCCAAATGGGTATGAATAAGAGAACATTTTTGTCCCAAACAAATACTCACCAAACAGCAACCTTAGAAGAAGAGACCTTAATAAACATATACACAAGGTAACTCATTCTTTTCCCATTCTTTTATTCCCATCATTGCTCAATTGGCTCATGAGGACAATAATTACATAGAAATATGGAGCTTATATATAGGCTTAGCAAAATGGATTTCTACTCATCAAGGCCAATTTGGCTGGAGTCATTGCTGAGTACCCAACCTGCCAAGAGCAAAGATCAACACTGAACCCTAAAATGGCCATTCCCTGGGGAAACTAGCCAGACACCTGGTAGCAAGTTTGTTACACTGAATCACTCCCATCATTGAAGGAGTAGCTCTTTGTTCTCACTGGAAAAGACATGGTTTTGCCTTTCCTGCCCTAGTGTTTCTGCTTAAATCCCCATCTGTGGGCTTACAGAATGCTATACTCATCTACACAGTATTCCATACAACATTGCTTATGACCAAAAAAAAAAGACAAAAAACAATTTTATAGCAAGTGAAGTGCAACATTGGTCTCAGTCTCATGCACTTCTCTAGTGTCATTATGTTCCCCTCATCCTGAAACAGCTGGCCTAATAAAATTATGGAATGGCCTTTGGAAGACTCAGTTATGGCACCAGCTGGTGACAGCACTTTATGGGGCTGAAATAATGTCATCTAGGATGCAAGAAATGCTTTGAATAAGCTATAAATATGTAGTGATGTTTTTCCTATACTCAGAATTTAGGAGTTTAGGAACCATAGGACAGATATGGAAACAGCTCCTCTCACATTAACAATAATGATGCAAAAGCAACATTTTCATTTCCTTTCCCTATAACTTTTTGGGGGTTTAGAAGTTGTACTTCCAAAAGGAGAAATGATCCCACCAAAGAATACAGCATTGTGCTGGAACCTAAGACTACCACTGTCTACTCTGGGCACCTCATAACACTGACACAAGAAAGGGTGAGGAAAATATTTCCAGAATGCAGGAGATCCTCCAGAGTATCGCTTAGTCTTCCCATATTCTGTGGTAAAAGTTAATGGAAAGCTAGAACAACCCAATAAAGACAGGACTATAACAACAGACAGGAATAAAGATTTGGGTAATCTCAACAAATAAGGAAACACAACTGACTTACACACTAGCAGAGTAGAGAGAATATGAAATGGAGAATGGGCAAAGTTATAAATATTACTGATTTCATGACTAGTTGAAAACATGAGGGCACTGATAGGAGCATTTATTTCTTCCTTGCTTCTAAGTGTCCCCCATTTCCTTATTGTAACATAAGATTTACTAACAGTGGTTATAACAATACCTCAGAATGATAGGATATTCAAGGGGGGTTCTGACTCAGACAGAAGAGGAATGAGCATCCCTCAAACATGGGTAAATCACTTTGTATCCTCTCTTATGAAGGGACATATATGTTTTCATTGAACAAAGAATCAATTTTAGGTAAAATAATGAATCACGTTTTACCTTTATTGGGAAGTAAATATGGTTAGTAAAAGTGAGTATGAACGCCATACTGACAAGGGGTGCACTGGGCTGCTGGATTTGCTGATCAACTGTAGTTGCAGGTCCATCACCTGGTACCTGCTTCCAGACCCACAGTATTAGAAGCTGTGCAGAGTCATTAACTTCCTTTATACCTCCTTCACAACACCTTTCCTTGGAACCATCTGAGTGACTTGACATGCTAGATCTCACAGATTTCCTGAAAATTTCTACTTCTCTTGAAAGGACCATTTGTCTACCCACACCAACACTTGGCAGATTAGTTAGTAACTCTCTGATCTGCCTATTTCCCTCTACCAAACTTTATCTTCCCAGCTCCTTATGTACGTGTTCAGTCGAATTTCTAAAATACCTCCCTAATTTATAAAATAACTTTATATTTTATAATATAAAATAACTCCCTACTGGTACTCTTTTCCTGGTTGAATACTGACTGATAAATGTAGCATAAACATAAAACTCATTTGCTGCTCATTTACTCCATATATCCCGCAAAAGAATCAAAAAAAAACAAAAAAACATGTACAATAATATATGTATACCTGTGGCAGATTCATTTCAATATTTGGCAAAACTAATACAATATTGTAAAGTTTAAAAATAAAATAAAATTTAAAAAAAAGAATGGCTCACCTATGAAATCAACAATCAAACAGCAACAAACAAACTGGACCGAACATTGTTTATTTCTCTAGTGATGTCTGCCTTTGGGGTTCCAGGTTCACTAGAAGTGGATTAAATGCAGTTACAGTATCCTTCATGTTCCTCTAAATTCTCTATGTAACTTTTGCCTTCTATTCACCTTATAGTCATTTTTGTTATATGCTAGTTCTTTAAACATTTTCATTTCTCCTACTTTTAAAAATATTTCTTATAGAACCCTACATTGCCACCATAGTCATTTAGTATCTTATGCCTCTTTGCTTATATCCCAAGTTTTAGAATCACTCTTCGTATATGGCACTCAGAACTGAACACATTACTTAAGCTAATATCTGAAGAACTCATATTTCAGAGTACATGGCACCATCATCTCCCTCCTTCTACATACATTTTTCCTATTAATGTAACCTAAATATCAACTGAACTTTTAGAACAGCCATGTTACATGGTAATCTCACAGTAAATCTACCAATAAATAACATTACTTTTTTTCTCAAAAACTTGTTGCAAACTCAGGTCTCTCTTTCTTCTTATCTATGTGTGTACAGTTGATTTTTTTAACCCTAAGATCTTGAATGCTATATCAATTCACTGCAATAGGAATTACAGTCTAAGAATCAATCATTTAAAATTTGATTCTGTCAACTGAAAAATCAGCTGCCGTTCACAGATGAGTGTGGTCCATGAATAAGATAACAATGAATTGTATATCTTTATTTCTTCATCTGTCAGAAGTTTTATAAAAGGTCAAGGACAGGATTCTAAAACATTTGCTGCTTGACTCAGATTTTTCTAGTCAACAATCTTTGGCACACTTGCTCAACTCTCTTTATATTTCCTGCTAACTATAAACATCTAGTCCATTGTTTACTGAACTTGTTGCTAGGATGGATGTTAACATTGGATATTTTTAAAAAACATTTTGACACAGATGTTTTGAAAAGACCACATTTGTGTACCTATTTTAAAACTATTAATGTTCTCATGAGACAACGTCATGTGGTCATTTTGACTTACGGATACTGTGACACAGTCTTGAGAAATTAAAATGCCATTTTTTAAATTACCAATTAGGTAAAAATGAGAAATAGACATCTCTATAGTTCTTATACTTGTCATCCTATTTTCCCCTGAACCCCTCATCATTAGCATGGAGTTCAGAAAGGGGAAATGACAATGAATTTTTCTCATTTGAGAAATATTTAGTAAGCAAAAACCAACAAAGGGTGTTTTTATGTTTGGCACAGTTGCTCTGAAGTATTACATCAAAACAGCTTAAATTTTACAGGACATGATGCCAAATAATTAAAGGTATAGCTTTGCAGTGCAGGCATCAATAATGAGATTATTTGGAGATGTGTGGGGATGGGAAGAATGAATCTGAGTGAGATCCTTTCTCCTAAAGGATGAGCATCTATGCTTAAGAATCAGGCTGCCCTGAGTAGACCTTTGACTTTATGAAGCTGATGATGCTTCATCTCCTCTTGTGCTTGCCAGCATAATTCTATTTACACAGTACATAAGCTTCTCTTGTATTCTGAAGGCTTTTTAATTTCAAAGACAAATAAATGTCTAAGGAACATGCATTTTAAAAAACAGTTGAATGGATAGGTCACTTTGTAAATAATTTTTTTAGTTCCAAGTTCACAGATAGGAATCTCTAGAAGGGAAGGTCTTAAAATCCCCAGCATCTTTTTGTTTCAGCAGAAGTTGAAGGGAAAAATAGCAGATTTTACTCACTTGCTCTTCAGTTGTTCCCCTAACTCTAATCCATTTTCACAGAATAGCTAGATGACAGCTTACACCATGAGGCCTATGCATTGAATCAGAGGAATCAACACGGAAATAGGTATTCTCCTTCTTCCTTCCCATCCTTAATTAGTGATTTAGGAGTTCATACCTCAAGCTGCATGGATGAGCATAAACCTCAAGATTACACAGAACTCACTGATGTAGCAACACTGTCAAATACTGCCACCACTGGTTGGTGGGTTGGTTTTGTATACATGGGTAACAGTCTGTGAGCAGCTTGAGGGCAGGTCTCATATCTTGGCACCTCTTTATCCTCTCATCTAGCACAATGCCTGGCACAAAGTAGGTGCTTAATAAATAGTTGTTGAATAAACTAGTATTTTTATCTTTCATTTACTTCAGTCAGTGGAAAACTTGAGCACCTATTTATGTCCCAGAAACTCTAGGAAGCTGTGAGTGGACAAACAGGCATGAATCCTTCCTCAGACTTTATAGTCTAATTGAAACTGGTAAAGTAACTTCCACTCCTAACAACTGGCAATAGTATCTTAACATAAGGATGGGCAATACTATTGCCAAACCTCAATCTCCTCACATTCAAGTTAGTGGTTGGACAAAATGTTCTGTAAGATTGTTTGAGTTTTAAACTTATTGTAAAGGGTAGGAAATGTATAAAGTACTATGTAAATTAACTTAAGTTTTAAAATTATAAAACAGTTTTTAAAATTTGAAAACTGTCCCTAATGGATGTTCTCCCCAGTTCAAAAGGCAAATGGATACATGCACATCATCACATAATCCACGTAAAGAATCCAGCAACTCTAGCACTCTTATGTTGTTGTATCAGATCTCTATTGTATAATGTAACTTCTTTGAGAGCACATTTTACATTCGGTACCCTCTATAGAATCTAGCACTTTTAAAATAACATTCAACAAATGAATTAATATAGTGGAAATACCTTAAAAATCACCAAGTATTCTAACCTGAATGGCATTTAGGAGATTCAAGAATCCCAAGAAATTGTATTCAAAACTATGTCTGTAAACCACTTTGCAGAGTTCTTTGGTTTTATCAGTCTCAAAGAGATCTACCATCCAAAATGGTTCCTTCATTTAGTATATATTAATTGAATATCAACTACTTGCCAAGCATTATACTATGATTTAGGCTTGGAATCTAAAACCTTTTTAATAAATAATGAATATTAACTGTATCAAATCTTTATAAGATCTGCTTTCTCACATTCATATCATTAAAAATAATGCATACTCTATTACACATTTACATCCTAAATCAGCATCAGATTCTATGCAGTTATTTAATATGCTATTTGCTGGTAAAATATACTTTAGAAATATATTCTTATCTGGCTCAATGGAAAAGTCTAAAGATGATAGAACCAACAGAGCTTAAATGTATAATATACAGACAGTAAGATACACAAGTATATATAAACACACATACACACACACATACACATAATTTAAGAAATCTTTAGTAAGTAATGCTGTCAAATTCTTTTAACCATCTCTAATTCATCAACTATTTCACACCACAGCTGAATTTCCATTTATTCCTAACAACAGAATAGAGCTCCAATCCTTTAAAAGATAAATGATGACAAATAAAGAAAATTTCATAAAATTGTTTTGTTCTCAGGGACTTCCCACTGACTAAAATAAATAACTTTCAAATTCTCTAGATGGAGAACAAAAGTAATTTTAAAATCTCAAGAAAACCTTTAAAATTTAATGACAATTTTTCCCCTTGGAAATCTCTTATCCCCTCAATGCATTAAGCATTATGTATCTAGAGTCATTTAATATTCATATGAGCAGCTATTTAAGTTTTCTGAATAAAATGATTTTTACCTTTGAGAATGGCTGCCATAGTCCTGCCATAAACATATGGAAAAGGTTATTTCCCCAGATAAAAGCATAAGCCTAAAGATTTAAATCCTCATCCTCATTAGATGTTCATTTTATAATATGAAAATTAAATATAGCGTGATCCAAAATAACCATTTTCAAAAAATGGTTACATCATACTAATATTAGGAACCATTTGTATCTAATTTCTACACCATTCCAGCACTTAGCTGCAATTAGTGATAGTGGCCAGGAGATGGAGCATTTCTCATTTCCTAAGATTTACTTCATAGACCTTTGTTTAACTCACAAAAAGTGTCCTTTAAACAGAAATGTTTTATAAATGGCACTTATCACCAATGGCAGATAGGAATGAAAAACAAGGCATTCAGAAAAAAATAAGGACTTAAATGTCTCAAAAGTTTTACTAACTACTAATCACTTATATGTGAATAAAATACTTTGAATACCTTTTATCTCTCCTGTGTAGAAGAAGCAGAAGGAGGGAAAAAAAGTTTAGAATACTACTTAGAATTACCTCAATTTTTCAATTCTTACTTCCGGCTCATTTTATATAATCCTAGACTGCTTCATAATGTATGTTATAATTATATGCTCCATTTTTTCAATGAACTAAAAACAAGTATAGTTTTAAATTGGGAATTTACAACCAATATCTTAGGGAGAAAATTCATTAAAGTAAAAATATTTCCTGAAATGGTTTTATTCAAGGCACACATGATGTTTAAATGTTTCTTTCACTTAATAAATGCTAAAGAAGAGTCTTTAGATCTCAAATCTATTATATTGCTTGTAAAAAAAAAAATAGCATTTTTAAAGACTGATACGTAGTGAACACATTAATAGATGTGGGTATGTGGGTTATAGTGCATGCTTCTAGAAATACTCCAGAAAGGGAGGTAGGCAGATGCATTACAGGTTGCTCTGATTTGGCCTGGAATACAGTCTGCCACCAGTTACTGAGTCTTTGATGGGAAGGTAAGAAGAATCCCTAATCATTCCTGAAAAGGCATAATCCAGAACTGGCCTACAAGGCAATGATGGTACCAACCCAGGAGTCAGATAGGGAGACATGAAACCAGACAGCCCTCTCCCTGGAGAGGAATATGCCAGTCGAAATGGACTGATACCTAGTCTAGGATTTAAGCTATAGAGACTTGAATCACCTCCGTAAGAAGCAGAAGAAGTGTGAAGGGGAGAGAAAGCTGATTTATTTCCTAGAGTTCCAAAACCAATTCCAGCTAAACTAAAATTTGAAACTCTCGGAAAAGCTGTGTTTTCCAATGCTCCTGAATTTGCTAGGTCCCTGGTGTCTGGTTTGTGTTCTTTTCCATTTAGGATCTCTTCAATAGCTTGGACAACATCCCCTTTGCAGAACTGCAGAATGCCTTCTAGCCTGCTGCGTCTGTAACTTGGGAAAATCTTGGTAAGGATATCAAGAGGATCTCTTGGTCTAGAGGACACAGTGGGATGGCTGGCTGTAGAATCAGTGAAGTCTTTGGCCCACTCACTTTCATTTCCTGATTCCAAATCAGAGGATGACAGGGACCTGGGACTCTCTTCCCCTCCTGACTGCTCCCCAGGATGAAGAGACTGAATGCTATCATCCTTGTTTGGGTTTTCTGAAATAGATGACCTGATGTTTTGTTTTCCAGTGACATCATTAGACTTAGGAGATGATCTCAGGGTAAACTGATGGGATTTAGACCCCAGTTCTTCTTGTCCACTCTGGCATGAGTCACATTTACTCTCCTTTTGTCCTGGGAAGAGGAAAAAAAGGAATGAAATAAAGGGAAAATGTCCAAGAACAAAGTACTGCCCACCTATAATTAATGCTGGATAAAATAACTTGTTTACTCATAGTATATTAATAATACTTATTATTCACTGTAAAAGATGTTAATGAACAAAAATTTTTAAATATCATTTGAAAATGCAAGTGTTGCAATAGTGGGAAAATGCAATTTATCATGTCATTTAAGGATCACAAAGTTCTATAATATACAAATGCTGTAGTTATTTAGGAATCAGAAAGTAAAATCTATTGTTACCCTAAAACTGTTAACACCAATATTTTACATTATTTGCCCCATTTAGCGACTCAAAATTTTCATAAATTTTACCCAAGTTTTGTTGTTATTCACATGAGGGCTTTTTTCCCACAGTGACAATATGCAAAAAGCACTAAATAAAACAATTGTTTAGATAAGAAATCAGAAAAAAAGAACAATCTTACTATTAAAATGAATATTCTATTTAATCACTAATGCTAAATTTCAAAAACTGGTTTTTCACTCACATTTCAGGTTCCAAATAAGGTTCCTGAATAATGTGAAAAAATAGCAGAATTTTTCATTTCCTTTCAAATCTAAACCAATAATGACAACTGCTATACCAATCTCAAATCATATCAGAGCTTGTGTGAGACACAATAGAGAGTTGATATTTTTCATAATACTCTGTAAAATATGGACTTTCTCATTAAATCTCTAGGGAATATCAGTAAATGAGTTTATAATCAATTTGTTTCTAAAAGAAAATAATTTACAGCACTCTTTTCACAATTGGAATCTGCATATACTTTCAAAGTATCTTGTAGAAAATATTAGTCATTTGCCTTAACTCATAACTCCCTTTCAATATTAAGGGAAATGTTCCGAAAACAGTTTCACAGAAAAATCTGATTTTCTATCTCAATATGTTGAGCATAGGAATATTAATAAAACAAGACTATCTTTCAATACTTTTTGCAAGGCTAATGCCAGGAAAACAATAATAAATATTTTTATTTTGATTTACATTTACTCTTAATCTATAGATGGAGTTTCTCTATTTCCATTAGAAAGTGTAAACTGTCAATGAGGTATTCAGTTTTATTGTCAAACTTTCTTTTCGAACAAGATTTATGAACTAACAAAACACATATAGCAATGATTTGCAATGCTCCTATGTTTTCTCAAAGAGCAGTCCTATATTCTAAGCAAATATCTACAGTTTGCTTTATAAAATTAAATGTGTACAATTTAACACATTGAGAATGAAAATGCTGTCATTACGTCAAACATGACCAAAAAAAAGTCTTTTTTTTTTTGCTTCTGCAAAATCACAAAGACTCTAGAATTTTCACCTTTAAATAAAACAATAAATGTCATCTAATGATATAGAGATAGATCGGCCTTGGTCTGCCACTCCATTTTATTTATAAATATGACTCACTACATATGACCCCTTGAACATGTAAGGTATCACAGTTTCATCTCTATAGTAATTTTCATCTCTATAGTAATTTATGCATAAAACACAATACAATGTAATGAAATACTGATGGCATCAGACTGTCTAGAAAATAAGAGTCTTTAAAATACTGCAATATTGTTATGTCATCTCTTTTCTCTCAACTCCTATAGCTGGTTTTTATCATTGAATGCTATGTATTATACTGTAGTTTTAGGACACATATAATTTTCCTTCTTTTGATTATAATATTCTTTTGTGTAGGAAAATCTTATTCACCTCTGAACCACTGTTTGTTTAATGAATAAATACACTAGTTTACTACAGTTCATGGATATTGTATAAGAGAAGGTAGTCAATTTAGAAGTGTCTTTTCAAAAAAAAGAGGTCAACTGAGGCAAACAATAAAATAAAATAAATGATCTATAAACATCACCCTCTCAAAAAAAATCATATAAGTCAATGCCTAGCAGAAGGTTGACAGTCAGATCTCATTGTCAATTTAGTTTGCAGAATTTTAATTTTTGCTTCTTTTTATAGCAGTTTTGCCTAACAACTTTATTCTTCAGCCCTCCTTGATTTTTGATGAGAAATGTTTAAACTACATTTTGTCCACTGACACAAACTAGAACATGGACAAAAAGTGACATAGGTGAAAACAAAATCATATATGTCTTATTTAAGTAGAGTCTTTTTTCAAAAGTAAATGCTGTGATCTGTTAAGAGCTGCAATTTTCACAATTCAGAGAGGTTTTCTAATTAATAACTTAATACATCATTATATTTTAATTTCATATGACTCAACCTATCTTGGATTTATACAAAAACACCAAAATGACATTTTCGTGCAAGAATGACCTACTGTAGAATTATGAAATTTGCTAAAATACAGTAAGATTTATGTTAGCATGAAAGGTTAATTTGGGATAACCCTAGTCAAAAAAAGAAATCTTTTTACCTGACATAGAGGGTAAAGGCAGTTTGTAGTCAATAAGAGAAAAAAATTAAAACTTATTGGATAAGAAATCTCTAAGGTTAAAATCCCCAAAGATAAGAAATTCTTGGACTTTGAAATTCATATCAATGGTTTTACAAACCTAAATTTAGAAAACCTAAATTTCTTTCCTATGAGAAGAGGTAAAACTTGAAATGTTAGAGTTTTCTACACTGTTGGAGGCTAAAAAGCAGCTGAAGAAAAGAGGTGGAATGCTTAAAATTTTTTAAAGAGTAAAAATGCTTTGGAAGATTTCAGTCTCTTCCCCACTTCTAGTTGATCTGTCCCACAGGTAAAGACTGTACTCCCAACCACAAGTGAGTTTTCCATGCAAGATCACCATTAACTCTGGTTTTGCAACTAAAAAGAATACAGAGCAAGCTCAAAATGCAGTTTCTTTCATTAAGTTTTTCACTCAATCTTTGCTCTAAGTTCTTCTCTCGCAGAGAAATTTGGGCACAAACTGCATTCCTAGAATGAGTTCCTCAACTGATCACTGGCACTTCATTTTTTCATTTATCCTATCATCTAAGGGGACAGAAAGCCCTAAGGAAGTGAATGTGATAAGTCTCTAAGCAGTTTCCCAGAACCTAAATGCTTCTTTTAAGTTCTTTCTCGCCCTCCTCCATGCCATGGCTGCTTATTTCAAAGATTTTTTTTCCTCCTCCAAAACAACCATTTTTATTTTGCAAAGAGCAAATGTGAGATCTACTCACCTTGTTTTTCCTCTATATAATCTGGCTGGAAAATTTCGAAAACAGGGGTCGCCAGACCACTAGCCTGTCTCGAGGCACTCAGTCCCAGAGCAGTCACCGTCGCAGGGCCGCTCGAGGTCGTCTGGGAAGTCTCCGTTCTGCTGCTGCCTCCGGATGACCGACCCCCTGGCCCTGAGGGTCCAGGGTACAGAAGCCTTTGCAGCCCCCGAGCCTCGCTCTCCTCTTGGGCCTGCTGTCTGCGCAGCGCCACCTGTGCGGCCATGACACGCTGGCGTTCGGCGATCAGGGTGCACTTAGCACACGCGCAGTCCCGCCAGCGACAGAAGCGCTTGTGGCCCTTGAGGGCTGACACCACTCCGTGGTTGCGACAACGGGCGCACTTGGGTGTCCGTGGGTAGCCACCGGCCACAGCGCCCACCCCCCTTTCCAGTTCGGCAGGCGGCGGGCAACCTCCGCTTCCCGCGCTGGAGGCTGCCCTCAGAAAGAGGCTGGACGGGCGCAGGAAAGTTGGAGGAACAGGTATCCCCGGGGGTACCGGTAACGCCGGAGACGGGGGCGGAGGGGCCGCGACCACCAGTCCCGGGGCCAGGTGGAGTGGGCCGCTTCGGCTGCGGTCTCTACTGCCACACTGTGACTGCTCCATTTCCGAGAAGTGTCTGGTGAGGGAGGAGTCGCAACAGAAGAGTGCTCAATCCGTAGCTAACCCTGTGAGATGCGGGAGCCGAGAGGGCCAGCCTTGGTCCCTCTACCTACCACCTCCACACCGACAAAGTCTGACACAATTCCCGCGATGAACTTGGGGACAACCGCTTCCCAGAGCTGGAGACTCGAAGAGGCGCAGAAGCCCACTGAGCCTCTTAAAGTCCCAGGGCGCTAAGTTAATGCCGTGCTCTCCGCGCTCCTTCGCCTTCGGAAGCAAGAGAAGGCAAGACTGCAGAGGCTACCCCGCCCACTGAATCTACTGGCCAAGGGCTGAAACTGGGGAGGGAGGGCCGCGGCCGGACCTGACCGTCTTGGGAGGAGGGGCGGTGGGAGACACAAGAAATTGCCCCTTCACGCACACACAAAAGCTCTTTTCTCCCACTTGCTTCTCCATGAATTCCTCAATGTATTTTTTTTGAAAGATAATCTTCTCTCCTTCCCCATGCCTCTTTGTCCTTCGTAAATTAAGCAAGATTTGAAGTTCTTTCCCCAGTTCCTAGCTCCTCCTACGATCTGAAGATTTGAACATGGAGTTCTCCGTTTCTTTCCTTTTCCCAGATGAAGTGTTTAAGATGGTGTGTGTGCTCAGTCGCTCAGTCGCTCAGTCGTGTCCGACTTTTTGCGACGCCATGGATTGTATAGCCTACCAGGCTCCCCTGCCCTTTGGATTTTCCAGGCAAGAAAACTGGAATGAGTTGTCATTTCCTTCTCCAGCTTAATTGGTAGCACGGTCGAAATTAATGAGAAAGAACAAACAAGCTGCAAATATTACCCACACCTGAAAGATACCTTATTTTAGGGCCTTAGGGCTGCGGCAAACAGTGGATAAGTATTTAAGGGACCTGACTCACGTTCAGAATCTTAACATGCATCTCTTTATTTAGACATGCAAATTTGGATTCTATATATCATATTTTGACATATTATCATCCAAAGAAACCCTAATGAATTTCTTATCTATAACTACTTATAGGTAGCAATTGTGTTAAAACTTTCAAAAATACTTCACATTTCTATGGTAAAGTGTTGGGGAGGGTCATCTAGACCATTCTTTAAACATGCTATTATTAATTACACACTTAAAATATGCACTTAATGCCTTTAATTGTAAGAAAATATCATATTGCTTTTAAACCAAAAGACAATTTAAAGTAGGAAAGTAAAAAATAAAATAAAAAATAAAGCAGGAAAGTCATGAGTGTGTTCCTTAATGGAAAAGAGAGTCAGGGTTCTATCAGTTTTTCAAGGTAATATTCAACTGCCTTGACAGGCAATTCATATTCTAGTACTAAGATAGCAAGTAATAATGAAATTTTTACCATTCCACCTATTGACATCCAGGGAAGACATTGCTAATCAATATGGGCTTGCTCTTACTGGCCCACTTTACACCAACATCACCATTACCATCCTCCCATATTGGCATCCTGATATTCTATCATAGAACTTCCCCACCCTTCCTAAGTATTAGAACTGCCTAGGGGAGCGACTTCACTTTCACTTTTCACTTTCATTCACTGGAGAAGGAAATGGCAACCCACTCCAGTGTTCTTGCCTGGAGAATCCCAGGGACGGGAGAGCCCGGTGGGCTGCCGTCTATGGGGTCGCACAGAGTCAGACACGACTGACGTGACTTAGCGGCAGCAGCAGCAAGGAACTTATATAAATACTCTAAACCAAGTATTCTGATTCTTTTTGCTCTGAGTCTTTTAAACTCTCAAGGTGAAGATTATATATAACCAAGGTTTTGAACTGCCACTGTGGGATCTATTCCTAACCTCTGTGGAATCTACAATACCCAATTTTCTCAGACTTCTATATCTTTGCTCAAGCCACTCCTGCCTAAAAGCTATTTATTCCCCTATTGTGGAACTCACATCAAATGTACGAGTAATGAGTTTTCAGTGCTATATGGATCATTAAAGCACAGTGAAATACCTAGTGAGAAAACAATTCCTTTTTTCTACTATTTTTCAATAATCTTGATTACATAAAAGAAAATGCTCAACTTGGTATAAATATGACTATCATTTGTTAAGCCTTATCAATTATGCTTTAAAAAAAATTAAAAGCACCTCAACAAGTAACACCGTTTACCTAGAATTTAACACTATTTTTCTGTTTTTATTTGATTTTCAGTTATCTTCCAATTATGGCAAGTGATATGGATTTTCACCCAAATAAGTGAAAATAATTCTTAAAGTAAACATATTTAAATAAAATGTGTGTCTATTAAGATGCAAAATGACAAAATGTGTGAAAGATTAAAAACAAACCTTGTTGATAAAAAAAAATAATGGAAATTGAAATAAATGGAGAGAGAGACCATTTCCATCAGTCAGAAGACTCAACATTCTAAATATAGTTCTACCTAAATTGATCTATAGATAAATTCAACCTCAAAATTCCAGCAGACTTTTTTAGTAGAAATTGTCAAACCTGCTCCAAAATTCATTTTGAAATGCCAAGGAAAGACCTGGAATGCCAAAACATCTTTGAAGAAAAAAGGATAAATAAAGTTTCAAGGCCAATAATATCTTACTTCAAGAATTATTATGAAGTTATAAAAATAAAAACAGTACATTAGTGATAAAAAGATAGAAAAATCAACCAATATGGCAGAACAGACAGTTTTAGAAACAGACTTACCCAAAAATAGACAACTGATTTTAGACAAAGGTATGAAGACAATTCAGTGGAGAAAGGACATTTTTTTCTCAACAAATTCTGCCAAAAAAACTGAACTGCTGCTGCTGCTGCTGCTGCTAAGTCGCTTCAGTCATGTCCGACTCTGTGCGACCCCATAGATGGCAGCCCACCAGGCTCCCCTATCCCTGGGATTCTCCAGGCAAGAACACTGGAGTGGGTTGCCATTTCCTTCTCCAAAGAAAATTGAACATCTGTATGCAAAAAAAAAAAAAAAAAAATGTTTACCTTTGATCGGTGCCTTATAGTTATAAATATATACTCAAAATGGATCACAGACCTAAATATAAGTCATAAAATCATGTAACACAGAACACCTTTGTGATCCTGGTTTTGCAAAGGAATTCTTATCTACAACACCAAAAATATGATTCATTAAAAAGAACAAATCAATAAATTTTACTTTATCAAAATTAAATAAATTTCTTCTTCAAGAGGCACTATTAAGAAACTGAGAGAAAATAGTTGTATTACATATATCTGTTAAAGGACATGTATACAGAATGTATAAACAAACTTCAAAACTCAGTAAAAAAAAAATATTTTAAGTGATTTGAACAAACAAACATGTCACCAGAGAAGATATATGGGTGGCAAATAAGCACAACAAAAGATTTTGGACACCATTAGTCACTAAGAAAATGCATATTAAACTTACCATGAAGTACCATTACACATCTATTAGAATGGCTAAAATTTGAAAGATTAACCATATCAAGTATTGATGAGAATGTGGATAACTAGAACTTTCAAACACTGCTTATGGAAATGTAAAATAGTATAATCACTTTGCAGACCAGCTGACAATTTCTTTAAAAGTTAAACATGCTCATATTATATGATCCAGTCATTATATTCCACTCCTAGGTATCAATTCAAGAGAAATTAAGCAAATGTTCAGTAAAAAAAATTCATATCAGATTTATTTATATAGATGCAAATTGGAAAAACCCTAATGTTTATCAATAGTTTGTATAATCATATAACGGAACAAACTAAAGTACATTGATACATGCTATGACATGAATGAATCTAAAAATAAATATTCTGAGAGAAATACAAAAATGAATATATACTATATGATGTGATTTATATAAAATCCTTGATATTTATAATCACATTAAGCACATCAGCAGTTCCTGGAAATGGGTTGTGGAGGGGCAGTGAAAGATGGGCATTAAGGATTACAAAGAATCAAAAGAAAACTTTTGGAGATGATAAATATGTTAGTTATTTCAATTGTGATAATGACTTTACTTGTGTAAACATACATCAAAACACCATTTGTGTATAATAAATATGTGCAGCTTATTGTATATCAATTATACTCTTATAAAGCTGTTATAAAAAATAAAACTCCTTATTACTTCTGGAAGAAGAATGGAATAAAATAGCATTCTGAGCAAAGACAATCCTAATCTTATCACCCAAAGCTAGAGCAATGATTTTAAAAGCTGTATTTCTTCTCAAATACACTGGAAAGCCTGAATCTCTTCCCCTCTCATAATAGTACTTTATACTTTCTCTTAAATTATATATACATTCCCCTCCCCTGCTTTTTACTGCATCTAACAGCAACTTAATACTGTAACTATTCTTATAAATCATTAAGAAGATGTTAACAGCTGCAATTTAGCAGTGGCAACAGTTTCACCAAGTGAAAAGGTGATGAGAAAAAAAAAAAAAAACCTTACTTTTAATTAAACTGCATACAAGTATCACAGATATGTCATTTACAAATTTATTCTAAATAAAGTAAAAGAAAAATGACTAATAAATAGGAAACATAGTGGCAAATCAGAAGGAAGGGAAGCTAATAAACAGAATTTCTCCCAAACTCAAAAACATCCATGCATCTCCTTTTTTAATTATTATTGATTTTTATTCCAATTCCTCATTCACTCTAAACTCTTATAGTCAACTGCCATTTTTTGTTGGTTCACTATACCAACTACTCAGCACAGAGAAGTGGAAGTGTGAATCAGCAACTGTAAAAATAGACCTGGCTCTTGTAGTAACTAAGCTACAAGATCTTAGGTAAGACTAACCCAGTCAGCTTCACTTTTCCCATTGGCAACTGAAAACATTGTCATTTACAAGGATATTTCTAAGTCTATGGGTCACTTCATCTGTCAGTTCTAGTCTGAAGTTATTTTTCATTAATGTTCTTAGTCTCTGAGGAACCTCATTACTACCCCCATTAAGGCCTCAGTCAAAGCATCTCTTGTCTTTATATATTGTACTAACTGGCAGCAAAGGAAAGTTAAAGAGGATATGCTTAGTTTGGCTAGAAGGTTCTGGCAAGAAGACTATGGATTTGGAAGGAAAAGCTTTTAAATTGCTTATTCTTCTGTGCATAATTCACTCCATGCTTCAGGATACATGTGAACACACCTTATACAGCCCAACTACTCCAAGGCTTCGCAGAGCCATGTGTGCTATGTGCTCAGTTGCGTCCAGCTCTTTGCAGCACCGTGGACTATAGCTTGCCAGGTTGCTCTGTCCATGGAATTTTCTAGGCAAGAATACTGGAGTGTGTGGTGCCATTTCCTGCTCCAGGGGATCTTCCTGATTCAGGGATTGAACCCATGTCTTTTGTGTCTCCAGCATTGGCAGGCAGGTTCTTTACCATTAGTGCCACCTGGGAAGCCCTCTGAGAGGCATGAAAAAAACTGAAAGTGAAGTCGCTCAGTCGTGTCCGACTCTTTGTGACCCCATGGACTGTATTCTACCAGGTTCCTCCATCCATGGGATTTTCCAGGCAAGAACACTGGAGTGGATTACCATTTCCTTCTCCAGGAGATCTTCCCAACCCAGGGATTGAAACCAGGTCTCCCACATTGTAGGCAGACGCTTTACCATCTAAGCCACCAGGGACATCCATATTGGTGTGCTAATGTCATTTTTTGTGGGTTTTGAGGGGAAGTTTGAACTGCTCTTCTCTTTCTCTGGGGTTTCTCAAGAGTCAATTGAGTATTACCATGAGAGAGAGGCTACAGTTTGTTAGAGTGACAAATTTCAGCCCTTGGACTATGGCCCATCAAATGGGTAGGCATCCCAAGTCTGGGAAGAAATAGGCCTCTTCTCGGACTCAGTCTTGCCTGAAGTACTGGAGAAAAGATGAACGTATTTGGTGATATACATCACTGGCCAAAAATTGTCACTCCCCCCCAAAACCAGTATCTACCAGCAAATGCTCCCTTCTGAGAGTACCCTAGAGCTGGATGGAGCTAATTCATTATGCTAGAGCTGTAACCCACCACAGCATTGTACATCTTAGGAAATAGGACTTCCTTGGAGGATGTCATCTCTGATCCCTTGCTCTCAGATTGCAAGAATCCAGTTGAAGATCATACACATTTTTCCCTCACTATCAAATGGACAAGGACTATAAAAGTGAGTAGAACGTATTTTCTCTTATTGCTTTATGACCCTTTCCATACCAGTTGAGGATGCTTACGTGGAATCAAGAAATCAAGAAACTAACAAAAGCAGGGAACAGAGAAGTATCTATTTTTTTTCTATATCCATTTCTAAATCCCCCCAACATAGTAAACACTTAATACATCTTGGAAAATAAGTAAAGACTAGATGCCACAAGACTTAGTTGGCTGAACAAGAACTAATATCACATTACTTTTCCTTCATATTCTGAAAATTTTGAGAACTATTTCCAGTGCGCTAAATAGTCATCTTTTTTGGCTTTAGCTCCATGGTGTTTATATAAAGTGGAGTGTGATTTTAAGTATCATTTACAGTTTGCTGTGTTTTCTGTACTTTTGTTTAATATTAAATAAAGTATGACTTTTTTCTTAAAAAGTCTTATGAAACTCTATAGTTATACTTTCATGCCCACTGTAACTGTATTCCAGCATTTTTTTTAATGTTTCTATCTAAGAACACATAATTGCTTATGAATGTGATGAATTAACATCAATTATAAGCATTTGCTTATAATCTATTTTAAGATTAAAAAAGGTTATGATATTTACTGTATATATAACACTTTTAATTTAACTTTTTGATACAATTTCCATAGCTTTTGTGAGCTCCAGCAGTCATAATTTCCATTATTTAGTCATGTAATAATAACAATTCTTCTAATAAAGGATATTTATAATTTTTCACTTCCTCCCTGTTTTAAATAAGAAAGGTATGAGTATATGAACTTTAAAATGTTTTTTATATTATAAGTTATCTCTTTAGAATAAATTCCTATAAATAAAAGTACAGAATTAAAGGTTGTGGATATTTTTTAAACTTTTGACTTATACTACTAACTTTTATCCTGAAAAATGAATTTGAATTTTAATATGAAGTTTATCTTATCATTATCCCATATATATTTTTTTCTTTTAAAGGGAGTGTTTTTTCAAACTAGGTAATTGATGCCATTTTCTCCTGTAATAACAATGATAACCCAGAGTTCCATTAGGAAAATAATTCTACAAGGTTTCAGTTCATAGAAAGATAATCACCATTTTGCAGATCTCTTATTGAGTATGACTGAGGGGAAGTGAAGCAAAACATGGCAAAAGTTCCAATCATTATAACATACCCTGATGGTTCTTTAAATAAATTACACACCTTTTGTGAACTAGCTGATTTAAGCAATTCTTTATAAAGGAGTGCTATTGACTTAAAGACTATAAGTAGAAACCTTGGTGCCATTGTGGTTAATTGCGTAAGCAGGTGTTCAAAACTATGTTCTTTATTTAGTTTATTCTAATCAATCTAAATCTACTGTGTAAATAGGGCTCAGAACTTATGAAACTCTTGTTTTGCTTTTTAACTCACAGGATATTTAAAGGAAATTCATGCTCGGGCATTGAGATCAGCTTTGTGACTTGTGTTACACTGAATAGAATCCACTTTTATAAATTAATGTATATGGAAACATTTCATCAGATTTCAGTCTTTTAAACAGTCAATTTAAAGACTGTTTCACTCAGAAAGCATGTGAAAGCCCTTTACATGGCTGCTAAAGATCATAACAGAATGAATAGCATATATTAAATGGTAAAGCATTTTAATAAGAAATTGAATTAAAAATTGCATCCTAGGTAAATTAATTAAACCAAGTCATTAATGAATAAAATTCTTCATAAAATGCTATTCTCTTAAAGGATCTTCAGTATATGAAGAACCTCTCTGTCCTTATTATAGCTACCCTTTAAGAGCTGGTTATTTTGTGTCATGTACTATACATAGGCTTTATACATATTATATCATTTAATTCTCATAATCAACTTATTGAGGTCAATTATATTATCCTGGTTTTACAAATGAAAAAAATTTATAGTTTTAAAAAGTGTATGTCCTCAAAATACTCTAATATTCAGACTCCTTTACATTCATGCTTCTCCCCAGAAGTTAGGCAAATTCCCACTATAACAGAGACACACAAAGCAATCTATTAAGTACAGTTTTTCATGATATAGTTACTCAGAAGAGGTGCTTATTGGCTAAGACATGAGAAATCTTGAAACTATATCTATTCTTTCAGTTAATAACAGTTCCAGTTTAAAAAGAGGGTATGAAATTTAAAAGAGAGAGAAATTCAAATTTCCATAGTTTACAAATCTTTAGCAAAGTTTGATGATGGAATTTTTATCACTCTCCACTTTCTTTCTCACATCTTACCACGTAAATAACAATAAGATGAAATCAAGAAAAAAAATCTTGCTATTTATTTATACCATTAGAAATTTGAAACATGTTTTCCTTTCATTCTCAAGCACCACTAAAGTCAGATTAGATACTAAATTTTACTCCTGTCAAGACCTGATATTCAATTCAAAGGAGGTCTTTTCCCTTTACGGTAACTACTGTGAGACCTTACCATTCACTATTAGGAAAAAAAAATTAAATGTTTCATAAAATAAAACTTGACAAAGAGAAGTTGATATATGCTCTTTTGGAAAGAAAAATAGTTAACTTTTTTAAAAAGATACATTTTAATGAATTAGTTTCTACTATATTCCACTGATTGAACACAAATAAGAAATGTAAGTCATTTCCTCAATATCCTTTTCTTCATGAGGAATTGCCACAGAATCTAGAAAATAGTTTTTTGTTCATTACTGTTATAAAATATGATGAAATTAACTTTGAAAGGTGTTATACATGTTGGCTTTTTTTCCTATCTTTGCGTGCCAGGGTCTGTCTTCTGGAGCTTTCATTACAAGTTTCCCAATTAAAAAGCTGTGTGAGTAAGAAAATGGCTTCCATTCACAATAAGGATTCTAAATAAGAGGTAAATTCAGTAAATCAGTTCCTCCTTGGCTCCTAGCCATTCACATCTTTTAGTTTTGAAATTCATTTCTTTGTGAGCATAAGGTGGTTGTTATGAGGTGTTGTCAGGCCTAATGACAGGGCTATTGTACATGGTAGGAGGTGGCAGTTTTTGATCAATGTCTTCAAAGTCAAAGCTTGGAAAATAATAGCTGCACATCAAAACCCACTGCCATAATGCAGTTAACATTGGGCTCTTTCAGGTGGCCTGAGGGAATGACTTAATTCTCATGTTGAGCTCTAATTAGTCATCTATAATGGTGTATTAAGATTTACGTGAAGACTTATAACTTGAGATTCATTATCAAATGAGATTCAAGAAAATCATTGCAAGAATAAAAATAAAGAAACCTATCTATTTATTCATGTTATCCTCCCATTTTCCTGAATCCCTCACTGATTGCAGTTCTGTTCTTAAGACATTTTTTATTGACCCAATATCTTTAAAAGAATGCCCATGTTTAAACAGGACATTAGTGCAATTATTTCAGGATATCCTACCTAGTTGATCAAGTTATTGATTTAAATCTTTTTGTTGTACTTTTTTCCATATTTTTGTTACTTTTACAAAAAGTCTTAAACATTCACAATTGCTTTAAAATAAGGGGTTTTAAGTTGTTTTTAGGTTTTTTTCTTCTAGAACATACAGTTATTGACAACATTTAGGAAGAAAAACTATTTCATTCATATACCCATTTGAATAGCACAACTGGAATGTTTATATAATCATATATATATTATATATATATCCATATGATTTCTTAAAGAATCTACAGAGTCACAGGTGGAAAATACACAATTAAAAAGTCAAATAAATCCATAGTTAAGAGTTAAATGTGCCATATGTTTCTTTAATACTGAGTCACAATGGGGTGCACTAAGAAACTCATTAAGTCAATGGAAATAGCAGCTGGGCCCTATCAAGATGTCTATTCACTTATGAAATAGAAAAAGAGAGAAAGAATGGACATAGTCCACTTCTCAGGTTGTACTGATAATGTTAGCTTGGTGTTAGTGCAATGCAAAATGCCTTTCCTCTCAACATCTAATTTGATAAACTTATTTTAATAGCCTTTCTTTATTTTTTCCAGTAAGGCAAAGATATTTCCCTTTACTTTTTGAACTTTTCTCATTAAAAAAATTAAAACTCTGCCAAAGCACCTAATAGTACAGTAGAGTCATGCAGCAGATGCACTGAGCCTGACAAATGACTTTAAATCATTAAAAAAAAATATATGTCTGGTTTGAGTTTATGGACTTCAGAATTAAATGAACATCATAATACAAATTGCTCCCACTAAAGTTTTGTGTGAATTAGGGAAAGGTCTTGGTTCCCAAGGCACTGATTTTTCTCCTCTATAAAATGTAGTTTTAGATGCTTTTTCCCCCTGCAGTTACTTTAAGAATCAGGTAAAATCTATGACAATCTAAACATATGCACATGTAAACACAATTTTACATAGCATTTCAAGCCCCCTTTTAGACTGATCACCATAAAGGATTACTAGTCTCCAGTTCAGTTCAGTTCAGTCGCTCAGTCGTGTCCGACTCTTTAGGAACCCATAAATTGCAGCACGCCAGGCCTTCCTGTCCATCACCAACTCCCGGAGTTCACCCAAACTCATGTGCATCAAGTCGGTTATGCCATCCAGCCATCTCATCCTCTGTCGTCCCCTTCTCCGCCTGCCCCCAATCCCTCCCAGCATCAGGGTCTTTTCCAGTGAGTTAACTCTTTGCATGAGGTGGCCAAAGTATTGGAGTTTCAGCCTCAGCATCAGTCCCTCCAATGAACACCCAGGACTAGTCTCCTTTAGGATGGACTGGTTGGATCTCCTTGCGGTCCAAGGGACTCGCAAGAGTCTTCTCCAGCACCACAGTTCAAAAGCATTGATTCTTTGGTGCTCAGCTTTCTTCACAGTCCAACTCTCACATCCATACATGACCACTGGAAAAACCATTGTCTCTTACAAGTTTAAAATTCTATGGTTCTATGCTGGTATCAGTGTAAAACCTCCATAAAGCAAATCTACAAAACTAAAACCGTCTCTGAAGTCTCTAGAGTCTACTATGGGAGGCAATGAATGCAGAACTACAGAATCTTAAGAGTTCAAAGTGACTTTGATTAGTTTTCTCTATTAATAGATTACAGTTTATAGTATCTATATTCATGTTTTAACAAAAACAGTGCTCTGTAACAGGATGAGAAAATAAGGCCAAAAAAAGTAATATCTCCAAGCCATTTTGATTCAATAATGATAATTCATATTCCTGAAATCATTTTCTTCTTACAGCGTCTTCAAATTTTTCACTGAATTGAGAAATGTTTAATACCTAAGTGCATGCATGCATGCTAAGTTACTTCAGTCGTGTCCTACTCTTTGCAACCCTATGGACTACAGCCATCTATAGTCCATCTAGGCTCTCTGTCCATGGGATTCTTCAGACAAGAATATTGGAGTGGGTTGTCATGCCTTCCTCCAGGAGATCTTCTCTACCCAGGGATTGAACCCACTCTCTTATGTCTCCTGCATTGGCAGACAGGTTCTTTACCACCAGCGCCACCTGGGAAGACCACTAAGTGGGAACAATACAAATATGTTTCCACTGCTTAGTCATGTCTGACTCTTTGCAACCCCATGGACTGTAGTCAGCCAGGCTTTTCTGTCCACGGGATTCTCCAGGCAAGAATACTGGAGTGGGTTGTCATTTCCTCCTCCACCTCTTGGCAATATTCAGCATAGTTACACGCTGAACTTGACTTCCATAAAATCATAACTTTCTATTTTTTCTCCTACTTCTCTATTTCTTCTGATCTTATTTGCTCATTCCTCAAGTCTTCCTTTTTCACATATAAGCCTGTTATACTTCACTTGTTTGATTATAATTATCCGAATCCCCTTCCCAAAAGAATGGGAAATAGGGTAGTTTTGTTTCCCTCTGTTGGTCTCAGTGCCTTGATCACGGAATAGATAATCAGTAAACATGTATTAGAGAAATAAAAAAGGCCTAAAAGGGACCAAGGTATGACAAGTCTCATGGGCAAATGAGATCATTTTAGGGGACTATGTAGAACACTTCATTTCATTACAAAAGTGACCATAATATATGACACCTGCAAACAGAGAAGGGGAAGGAAGATCATAGGAAAAGCCTTAGACTGTAGTGTAAGTCTGAGAATGTTTCTGTTAGGCCAGTAGAGATCCCCATAGAAAAGCCTGCTGGTTATAGGAATCCTTCAATCAGAAATGGTCTCATAATAGTCATTGATTGGGAGAGGCCTGGTCAGAGTCTGACATCAGTATAAACACTTTGGGGGAACAATTCCTTGCAGAAAGTTATATCATAAGGGGACAGCTGACTGGTGTACTCTCAAGGATACAACAGTCTGAAGATGTTTTGTAAGTGACATCTAAATGTGTTAAGTGGGAAAGCTTGTAACATCCTGTATGGGCAAGAGGTATAGTCTTAGAATTGATCCCATTATTGTTTGTCAAAACAATTTATAAAATTTTCCCACAATTAACAAACATATAATAGCTATTTTTTATAATGCAGCTGTTTTTCCTTTCTAATCTCTAAGAGTTTATTCAAGGGTTTGTATAACATCAATGTGCCAAAGTTTGGACCAAGACTCAGGGATAAGGGAAAACCTTTGCCCTCCCTGAGACTAGTTCTCAAACTGCTCTTTTTATACTTTAGATTAAAGCAAGCTTTTTATCCTATGAGTTTAGCAATAAGTATTTCAAGCACTGTTTTTAAAAAAATGTTTGATATTGTCTTTCTCAAACTGTTTTATTTCTTTACATGCTCTTTAACTCTTCACTCTGCTTAAGATGGCTGCCTTAATTTTTATATAAACTTCCATTAATTTATTCAATTTTTATTTTGTGCTAATAACCATGCTAGGTAATTTAGTTATAGCATCTCACTTAATCCCCGTAACATTCCTGTGTGATAGTTATCATGCCTGCTATTTTGAAATAACAGAACAAATGTAGAAAGTTGATATATAAATCCAGATTTGCCTTATACCAAAGTTCTTTCTCTTTCTACTATACCTCCTTGTTCATTTAGGGTTATCATGGAAGGAAGGCAAGCTAAGATACATCAACAAATGTATCAACAAATTGTATCAACAAATATGTAGTGAAATCATATTGATGCTAGAAAAGCACAGTTTCTAGTTCATAGCTTAGGACAAAGTCTAGGATGAGAAAAATGTTCCTATTTTGAGTCTCTAGACTCTCAACCATCAGATTATAAGTATCAAAAGAATCTCCCTTAAGCAAAGTCTTCTGAATAAGACTCCTCAGAACTCATGGAGATTTCAACAAAGTGTGATAGATAACAGAATTATGATAACAGAATTATGCTGGCTACCTATATCTTTTGCTTTACAACAATTATATTTAATTCTCATAAATTCAATAGGAATAGTAGTAATACCAGGATAAAACTAATAGCAGTAGCCTCTTTTAACTTAAAGCTCAACATTCAGAATACTAAGATCATGGCATCCAGACCCATCACTTCATGGCAAATAGGTGGGGAAACAGTGGCAGACTTTATTTTGGGGGGCTCCAAAATCACTGCACATGGTGATTGCAGCCATGAAATTAAAAGACGCTTAGTCCTTGGAAGGAAAGCTATGACCAACCTAGACAGCATATTAAAAAGCAGAGACATTACTTTGTCAACAAAGGTCCATCACTAGTAATGAAATGATCAATATGATTTCACTAGTCAAGGCTATGGTTTTTCCAGTAGTCATGTATGGATGTGAGAGTTGGACTATAAAGAAAGCTGGGCGCTGAAGAATTGATGCTTTTGAACTGTGGTGTTGGAGAAGACTCTTGAGAGTCCCTTGGACTGCAAGGAGATCCAACCAGTCCATCTTAAAGGAGATCAGTCCTGGGTGTTCATTGGAAGGACTGATGTTGAAGTTGAAACTCCAATATTTTGGCCACCTGATGTGAAGAGCTGACTCATTTGAAAATACCCTGATGATGGGAAAGATTGAGGGCAGGAGGAGAAGGGGATGACAGAGGATAAGATGGTTGGAATGCATCACCAACTCAATGGACATGAGTTTGGGTAAACACTGGGAGTTGGTAGTGGACAGGGAGGCCTGGCATGCTGTGGTTTATGGGTTCACAAAGAGTCGGACATGACTGAGCAACTGAACTGAACTGACCTTTAACTATTACTATTTTGTAGATTTACTGAGTGATTTTTTTACAATTGCAATCTGTCAATTTCAAAATTACTTATGTTTGGTCTGGAAAAGTGCATCTCCCTAATATAAACCTACATTTATATACTGCCTCATAATAAAAATATATTTCTCAAAATTTTTCTAATATCTATCAATTTAATACATTATATTTTTAAACTTTAATTGAAATTGGTATATAATTTCTGAAAAACTGAAGATTACATTCTCTTTCCAACTTTTCTTCTCAGTTCTTGCTAATCTCCTCAGACTAAAACTATCTTTAGTCTATAATCTCTAAGCATCCACACTAGATATACAGAACAGAAGGAATGTCAATTTAAAACAAAAATATAGTAACTTATCCTTCAGTAATTAAGGATAATAAATAGAGGCAGAGTAGGTAGATTAGTTAGGGATGAATGAATGTAGAATAATATTGATAGCTGTGTCTCAAGGTGCTCAGCCATTAATATCATAATTTTAGAGAAATAATATTTATTACTTATTTTTTGTAGTCTTATAATTCCTCATTCTAAAAATCATTAAAAGACATTGGCATTTTGAGCCAATCTTCTTTTTCTTTTCAGTACACTTAAATGTTGTCAGGATAATCCTTTTACCTCTGGAAAGTCAAAGAAAATTGTGACTATTTTAACAAACAAAGAAGAAAGAAAGACTACTCAGATGAGAGGATGATTATTATTTGAGAATACCATAAGTCAAAAAGACCAAGTTCACACCTGACTGTCATCCACCACTAGAAAACTTAATAAAAAACAATAGCACAACTTCCCTCAATGGATGTCCTTCTCATGTAAAAATGGAGAGTTACATAGATATTAAATGAGATAATATATATATCAAAATACCTAGAGTCATGCCTGATACATATAGGCATTCAGAAAATATGAGTTGGCTTAATTACACAAACAGTGCCAGTCATGCTGTTCCCTCTATATAGAACACAGAGAATTCTTTGTTATATTCTCTAAAATGAGAAAAGTCTGGTAAAACTAGAAGTATCAGTAACATGCTGCTGCTGCTGCTGCTGCTAAGTCACTTCAGTCGTGTTGGACTCTATTCGACCCCACAGACGGCAGCCCACCAGGCTCCCCTGTCCCTGGGATTCTCCAGGCAAGAACACTGGAGTGGGTTGCCATTTCCTTCTCCAGCACCATAGAAGGGCATTAAATGTGAATAATCTACATTTAATTATATAAACTTTTGGATGCTTCTAGATTCCATTCTGTTAAAGAGGTTGGAGGTCATCATTCCACCCTAACAAATAAAAAGCTGAACAAACTAAACATCCAACAACTTTTCTTAGGTTCATTAGAGAAACGAGATCACAGGGTAAACTGCTTCCTCTCAAACTGAAGAGATAGACAGGTAGAATCGGAGAATCACAACCTACTGGAGCAGAAACCCATGAAACAGAACCTTCCCTGGAAGAAGTACAGGGTTGAAAACCCTGAATTGTAACTGAGAAACTACGGGAGGCTCAACATGGATAGCATAGGAGTTAAAAACAGCAGAAGGGCCCAGCACTTTTGTGAGTTCTCCTGCCAGGGGCTCCACCAGGTTCCCAACAGCGACTGTCAGGGGAAAATCTCCTAATGCTGCCAGCAGCAGGAGGGGGAAGTAACCATTTTGAAATACATCAGAGCATTCTATTCTTAACAAGGTTTGAATAGCAAGAGAAATTGTTTTAGCAGAACCTAAACTATTGGGGTAACATCAGAGTGTAACCTGATATGAGACCTGATAAGAGAATATCAACCTAGGATAAGAGAAATATGCACTCCAGCATCATTTAGCCATTCTTACTCACCTAAGTAGGGCAGGGAGGAAAAGCACCTGTGAAGATCACAACACAAACACACACACCTAATTTTATAGGACTATAAAACCTTTCCACTCTTCCCGCACATTACCACCAAATTACCAAAGGCCTATTTACTATAATTCCTTCTTTCTAATGCATTATGTCTGACTTTCAAAAACAACACAAAATGATAAAGCATACTAAAAGGCAAAAACACAGTTTGAAGAAATAGAGCAAGCATCAGAATCAGATGCACATATGGCAGGAACATTGGGATTATCAGACTAGGAATTGAAATCTTAAATTTAATTTAAGTTAGCTATAATTAACTATAATTAATATGCTAATGACTCTGTAAGTAGACAGCATGCAAGAACAGATAGAAAATATAAGGAGAGAAATGGAAATTGAAAGAGTAAAAAAGAAATGCAAGAGGTCAAAATCACGGTAACAGAAATGAAGAATGTCTCTAATAGGTTTATTAGTAGACTGGACATGACTGAGGAAAGACTCTCTGAGTTTGAAATAGGTCAATAGAAACTATAAATCAAAGAGGGTAAAAAAGACCCCAAAAAAGGAACTGAATATCCAAAACTGTGGAAAAACAACTAAGGGCGTAACATGTGCGAGGGGAATGTCAGAAAAAAGAGAGAGAGAAAGAAGAGAAGAAATATTTGAAGCAGTTATGACTGAGAATTCCCCTAAATTAATGTCAAAGACTAAACCACAGATCCCAGAAGCTTAGAAAACCAAAAAGGACAAAAGCCAAAACAGCAAAAACAACATCAAAAATCTCCCCCCAAGAGCAAAAACAAAAACAATCCTACACTTACACATCATATTCAAACTGCAGAAAATCAAAGATAAAGAAAACATCATGAAAAAAGTCAAAGGAAAAAGAAACCTTACATACAGAAGAGCAAAGATAAGGATTATACCCAAATTCTCAGAAAGCATGCAAGCAAGCAAGAAGAAAGTAGAGTGAAATATTTACAGTGTTGAAATTAAAACAAAAAACCTAGAGCTCTTTATCTTCCAAAATTATCTCTCAAAAGAGTAAGAGAACTAACAACTTTCTCAAATAAATATTGAGGGAATGTTTATAATTTTTTATATTTAATTGATCTAACAGGTAATAATTTGTTCAAAATAATAGCAGCAATGTATCTGACTATTAGAGCCTATATATAAGTGAAATGAATGACAGCAATGATTCAAGGTTAATACGAAGGAGGAATTAGGAATATTGTGTTATTAGAAGGTATCCGAAATACCCTGAAGTGGTATACTGTTCCTTGAAAGTGACTTGGATTAATTATAAATGTATATTGCAAACTATGGAAACCATCTTTTTAAGTTCTTTAAAAAGTTAAATGACTATGCTTAGGGAGGAAAGAAAATGGAATCATAAAATGTTTAATTATAACCAAAAAAGGCCAAAACTAGTACAAGATAAAACAGGAACAAAAAACAAGAGTCATACATAGAAAACATTAATAAATATGGCAGATATTAATCCAACTACATCAGTAAATCACTTTAAATGTCAATGGTCTAAATACACCCCACAAAAAGACAGATTATTATATTGGATCAAAACACAAGAGCCAATCATATATTCTCTACAGGAAATCCACCTTAGGGACTTCCCTGGTAGTAAAGTGGTTAAGACTCTGCGTTTCCACTGCAGGGGGCATGGGTTCAAATCCTGGTCAGGGAACTAAGATTCCACATGCTGTATGGTGTGACCAAAAATTAATTAATTTAAAAAAAGAAATTTACTTTAAATATAAAGACAAATATAGATAAAGAGTAAAAAGATGAAGAATGATACACTGTGCTAACACCAATAAAAGAAAGCTGGAGTAGCTATAAAAATAAACATAGTCATCCCTTGGTATCTGCAAGGGATTACTTCCAGGATCCCTTGCAGAGACAAAAATCCACAGATGCTCAAGTCCCTTATATGAAAGGATGTGGTACAATGAATACAGTCGGCCCTCTTTATCCACCTGTCTTCCATCTGGGGAATCAATCAACTCCAGATCGATCCCTGGGGGTTGAATCCCTAGATGTGAAAGCCACATATGTGAAACCCAGGGATATGGAGAGCCAACCATACATTCATTCTGAATGTTTATTCAATGCCAATATAATTGTTTTTGACACTTTAAAAGATTACTCAAACTTCTGCTTCCCTCCTTGATGGAATAACAAGGACTGGATTTACCCTACCTCTTGACACAAAACAAAGATAAAGGAAACATTGGTTTTCAGACAATGGGCAAAAGAAAGAACATCCAGAAAGTCAATAAAATAACTGGGAGAATGAATGTTTATAAGAACCATGAAAAACTATTTGAAAAAGGAGGACACAGTCAAAAGCCAAGCTATCTTCATTGATTTAGCAAAAAAAAAAACAAAAACGGGGGGGGTGGGTGGATTCTTGAAAAATTAAGGATGAATTACCTACTTTTCACTCCTAGTATTACCCTACCCATAAATTCTACTATCATTAGGTTGAAGAAAAGGAAGAGAGAATTAACCATTTGTTGGAAGGTTGTGGAAGCATCCTGTTAAGATATTGATAGATTAGGATCTTAGCAACATGGTGACATCACATCCTCAATGCACCAAGTTTCTATCAGAAATCCAGAAGTAGCTAAACAATTCTGATTCTGTAGTCACATAATTCCACATATTAAATAGAAAAATATGGTCTCATTTACAAGCTATCTTCCTGTAATTGGGAGAAACTTTAAGCTCTTTCAAAGTTCTTCTCTATTTAATTTTTTTTAATTTTATTTTATTTTTAAACTTTACAATATTGTAGTAGTTTTGCCCAACATCAAAATGAATCTGCCACAGGTATACCCATGCTCCCCATCCTGAACCCTCCTCCCTCCACCCTCCCCATACCCTCCCTCTGGGCCATCCCAGTGCACCAGCCCCAAGCATCCAGCATCGTGCATCGAACCTGGACTGGTGACTCGTCTCATACATGATATTACACATGTTTCAATGCCATTCTCCCAATTTTTAAATTATTTGTGCCTTGAAACACAGGTCCTGATATACAGTATGTGCTCACTGAATGTCCATTGACTACATGAATAAGTATGTGAGTAAATTAGTATTAAAAGTATTAACTATGGTGCTCTATGTTTTATTGCTTAAAGTCTTGTAGACATGTTGCTGTTGTTTGGGCACTATGTCCAACTTTTTTTATAATTTTATTTTTAATTTTTTAGCTTTTGAAGATGGAATTAAATATATTTATTTTCATTTTTATTGATACAGATTTTTGAGACTATAAATGATTCCTCATAGATTCAGATTGTAGTGATTTATTTTTTTAATTAATTTATTTATTTTAATTGGAGGCTAATTACTTTACAATATTGTAGTGGTTTTTGCCATACATTGACGTGAATTAGCCATGGGTGTACATGTGTCTCCCATCCTGAACAACCCTCCCACCTTCCTCCCCATCCCATCCCTCAGGGTTGTCCCAGTGCACCAACTCTGAGTGCCCTGTTTCATGCATCGAACTTGGACTGGTCATCTGTTTCACATATGGTAATATACATGTTTCAAAGCTGTTCTCTCAAATAAATCATCCCACCCTCATCTTCTCCCACAGGGTCCAAAAGCCTGTTCTTTACATCTGTGTGTCTCTTTTGCTGTCTCGCATATAGGGTCATTGTTATCATCTCTCTAAATTCCATATATGTGTGTTAGTATACTGTATTGGTGTTTTTCTTTCTGACTTACTTCACTCTGTATAATAGGCTTCAGTTTCATCCACCTCATTAGAACTGATTCAAATGTGTTCTTTTTAATAGCTGACTAAACAATTTGGAATTGTAGCGCTAAGGGGACGATCGTTTCTACCTGAATCCTAGGAACAGAGTTATGTATTAGTTTGCTAGCTCTGCTATGACAAACTACCACAGAAGGGGTGTCTTAAGTAACAGGAAGTTATTTCCCCACTGTCTGGAGACAGGAAGTCCAAGATCAAGATCTTGTCCTTGAAGCGCACCAGTTGCAAGGACGACGCAGGAGCAGCTGAGAGGAGCTACTCCATGTCCGAGGCCAGGGGCGGTGGCCAGGAGGAGCTACCCCATGTCCGAGGCCAGGGGCGGCAGCCGAAAGGAGCAACCTGACGTCCAAGAAGCCGTGGCTGCGCAGGCGCAGGAGGGCCAAGAGGAGCTACTCCACGTTCAAGGTCAGGAGGGGCAGCCATGAGGAGATACCCCTCGTACAAGGTAAGGAGCAGCGGCTGCGCTTTGCTGGAGCAGCCATTAAAGAGATACCCCACATCCAAGGTAAGAGAAACCCAGTAAGACGGTAGGTGTTGTGAGAGGCACCAGAGAGCAGACACACAAACCATCATCACAGAAAACTAGTCAATCTAATCAAGCAGGTCAAAGTGGAGAGGTCTGACAGAATGTGGTCCACTGGAGACGGGAATGGCAAACCACTTCAGTATTCTTGCCTTGAGAACCCCATGAACAGTATGAAAAGGCAAAATGATAGGATACTGAAAGAGGAACTCCCCAGGTCGGTAGGTGCCCAAATTGCTACTGGAGATCAGTGGAGAAGTAACTCCAGAAAGTAGAAGGGATGGAGCCAAAGCAAAAATACCCAGTTGTGGATGTGATTGGTGATAGAATAAAGATCCAATACTGTAAAGAGCAATATTGCATAGGAACCTGGAATGTCAGGTCCAAGAATCAAGGCAAATTGGAAGTAGTCAAACAGGAGATGGCAAGAGTTGAACGTCGACATTCTAGGAATCAGCGAACTAAAATGGACTGGAATGGGTGAATTTAACTCAGATGACCATTATGTCTACTACTGTGGGCAGGAATCCCTTAGAAGAAATGGAGTAGCCCTCATGGTCAACAAAAGAGTCTGAAATGCAGTACTTGGATGCAATCTGTTTCCAAGGCAAACCATTCAATATCACAGTAATCCAAGTCTATGCCCCAATCAGTAATGCTAAAGAAGCTGAAGTTGAATGGTTCTATGAAGACTTACAAGACCTTTTAGAACTAACACCCAAAAAAGATGTGCTTTTCATTATACAGGACTGGAAGGCAAAAGTAGGAAGTCAAGAAACACCTGGAGTAACAGGTAAATTTGGCCTTGGAGTACGGAATGAAGCAGGACAAAAGCTAATAGAGTTTTGCCAAGAGAACGCACTGGTCATAGCAAACACCCTCTTCCAACAACACAAGAGAAGACTCTATACGTGGACATCACCAGATGGTCAATACCGAAATCAGACTGATTATATTCTTTGCAGCCAAAATGGAGAAGGTCTATACAGTCAACAAAAACAAGACCAGGAGCTAACTGTGGCTCAGGTCATGAACTCCTTATTGCCAAATTCAGAGTTAAATTGAAGAAAGTAGGGGAAACCATTAGAGCATTCAGGTATGACCTAAATCAAATCCCTTATGATTATACAGTGGAAGTGAGAAATAGATTTAAGGGCCTAGATCTGATAGACAGAGTGCCTAATAAACTATGGACAGAGGTTCGTGACATTGTACAGGAGACAGGGATCAAGACCATCCCCATGGAAAAGAAATGCAAAAAAGCAAAATGGCTGTCTGAGGAGGCCTTACAAATAGCTGTGAAAAGAAGAGAAGCAAAAAGCAAAGGAGAAAAGGAAAGATATAAGCATCTGAATGCACAGTTCCAAAGAATAGCAAGAAGAGATAAGAAAGCCTTCTTCAGAGATCAATGCAAAGAAATAGAGGAAAACAACAGAATGGGAAAGACTAGAGATCTGTTCAAGAAAATTAGAGATACCAAGGGAACATTTCATGCAAAGATGGGCTCGATAAAGGACAGAAATCATATGGACCTAACAGAAGCACAAGATATTAAGAAGAGGTGGCAAGAATACACAGAAGAACTGTACAAAAAAGATCTTCACGACCCACATAATCACAATGGTGTGATCACTCACCTAGAGCCAGACATCCTGGAATGTGAAGTCAAGTGGGCCTTAGGAAGCATCACTACGAACAAAGCTAGTGGAGGTGATGGAATTCCAGTTGAGCTATTTCAAATCCTGAAAGATGATGCTGTGAAAGTGCTGCACTCAATATGCCAGCAAATTTGGAAAACTCAGCAGTGGCCACAGGACTGGAAAAGGTCAGTTTTCATTCCAATCCCAAAGAAAGACAATGTCAAAGAATGCTCAAACTACTGCACAATTGCACTCATCTCACACGCTAGTAAAGTAATGCTCAAAATTCTCCAAGCCAGGCTTCAGCAATACGTGAACCATGAACTTCCTGATGTTCAAGCTGGTTTTAGAAAAGGCAGAGGAACCAGAGATCAAATTGCCAACATCCGCTGGATCATGGAAAAGGCAAGAGAGTTCCAGAAAAACATCTATTTCTGCTTTATTGACTATGCCAAAGCCTTTGACTGTGTGGATCACAATAAACTGTGGAAAATTCTGAAAGACATGGGAATACCAGACCACCTGACCTGCCTGTTGAGAAACCTGTATGCAGGTCACGAAGCAACAGTTAGAACTGGACATGGAACAACAGACTGGTTCCAAATAGGAAAAGGAGTACGTCAAGGCTGTATATTGTCACCCTGCTTATTTAACTTCTATGCAGAGTACATCATGAGAAATGCTGGGCTGGAAGAAGCACAAGCTGGAATCAAGATTGCTGGGAGAAATATCAATCACCTCAGATATGCAGATGCCACCACCCTTATGGCAGAAAGTGAAGAGGAACTAAAAAGCCTCTTGATGAAAGTAAAAGAGGAGAGTGAAAAAGTTGGCTTAAAGCTCAACATTCAGAAAACAAAGATCATAGCATCTGGTCCCATCACTTCATGGGAAATAGATGGGGAAACAGTGGGAACAGTGTCAGACTTTATTTTGGGGGCTCCAAAATTACTGCCGATGGTGACTGCAGCCATGAAATTAAAAGACACTTACTCCTTGGAAGGAAAGTTATGACCAACCTAGATAGCATATTGAAAGGCAGAGACATTACTTTGCCAACAAAGGTCTGTCTAGTCAAGGCTATGGTTTTTCTAGTGGTCATGTATGGATGTGAGAGTTGGACTGTGAAGAAAGCTGAGTGCCGATGAATTGATGCTTTTGAACTGTGGTGTTGGAGAAGACTCTTGAGAGTCCCTTGGACTGCAAAGAGATCCAACCAGTCCATTCTGAAGGAGATCAGCCCTGAGATTTCTTTGGAAGGAATGATGCTAAAGCTGAAACTCCAGTACTTTGGCCACCTCATGCGAAGAGTTGACTCATTGGAAAAGACTCTGAGGCTGGGAGAGATTGGGGGCAGGAGGAAAAAGGGATGACAGAGGATGAGATGGCTGGATGGCATCACCGACTCGATGGACGTGAGTTTGAGTGAACTCTGGGAGATGGTGATGGACAGGGAGGCCTGGCATGCTATGATTCATGGGGTCGCAAAGAGTCAGACACGACTAAGCGACTGAACTGAACTGTAGTTGACATCTAATTTTACCGCATTGTGATTAGAAAAGATGCTTGAAATGATTTCAATTTTTTTGAATTTACCAAGGCTAGATTTATGGCCAGGATGTGACGTATCCTAGAGAATATTCCATGTGCATTTGAGGGAAAGGTGAAATTGATTGTTTTGGGGTGAAATGTTCTATAGATATCAATTAGGTCTAAATAGTCCATTGCATCATTTAAAGTTTGTGTTTCCTTGCTAGTTTTCTGTTTGGTTAATCTATCCATAGTTGTAAGTGGGGTATTAAAGTCTCTCACTATTATTGTCTTACTGTTAATTTCCCCTTTCAGACTTGATAGCATTTGCCTTACATATTGTGGTGCTCCTATGTTGGGTGCATATATATATATATGTATAATTGTTATACCTTCTTCTTGGATTGATCCTTTGATCATTATGTAGTGTCTCTTCTCACAGCCTTTATTTCAAAGTCTATTTTATCTGATATGAGTATTGCTACTTCTACTTTCTTTTGCTCTCAATTTGCATGAAATATCTTTTTCCAGCCCTCACTTTCAGTCTGTATGTGTCCCTTGCTTTGAGGTGGGTCTCTTATAGACAGCATATATAGGGGTCTTGTTTTTGTATCCATTCAGCCAGTCTTTGTCCTTTGGTTGGGGCATTCAACCCATTTACCTTTAAGGTAATTATTGATAAATATGATCCCGTTGCCATTTACTTTGTTGTTTGAGGTTCAAGTTTATAATCCTTTTCTGTGTTTCCTGTCTAGAGAAGATCCTTTAGCATTTGTTGAAGAGCTGGTTTGGTGGTGCTGAATTCTCTCAGCTTTTGCTTGTCTGTAAAGCTTTTGATTTCTCCTTCATATTTGAATGAGATCCTTGCTGGGTACAGTAATCTGGGTTCCAGGTTTTTCTCTTTCATCACTTTAAGTATGTCTTGCCATTCTCTTCTGGCCTGAATAGTTTCTTTGGAAAGATCAGCTGTTATCCTTATGGGAATCCCCTTGTGTGTTATTTTTTTTTCCCTTGCTGCTTTTAATATTTGCTCTTTGTGTTTGATCTTCGTTAATTTGATTAATATGTGTCTTGGGGTGTTTTGCCTTGGGTTTATCCTGTTTGGGACTCTCTGGGTTTTTTGGACTTGGGTGACTATTTCCTTCCCCATCTTAGGGAAGTTTTTAACTATTGCCTCCTCAAGTATTTTCTCATGCCTTTTCTTTTTGTCTTCTTCTTCTGGGACTCCTATGATTCAAATGTTGAGGTGTTTAACATTGTCCCAGAGGCCTCTGAGGTTGTCCTCATTTAATTCTTTTTTTCTTTTTTCCTCTCTGCTTCATTCATTTTCACCATTCTGTCTTCCACCTCACTTATTCTATCTTCTGCTTCAGTTATTCTACTACTGGTTCCCTCCAGAGTGCTTTTGATCTCAAATATTGCATTATTCATTATTGATTGACTTTTTTTATTTCTTCTAGGTCCTTATTAAACATTTCTTACATCTTCTCAATCCTTGTCTCTAGTCTATTTATCTGTAACTCCATTTTGTTTTCATGATTTTGGATCATCTTTACTATCACTATTCTGGATTCTTTGTCAGATAGACTCTCCATCTCCTGCTCTTTTGTTTGGTTTGGTGGGCATTTGTCATGTTCCTTTACCTTCTGAATATTTTCTGTCTTTTCATCTTGTTTAGATTGCTGTGTTTGGGGTGGCCTTTTGTAGGTTGGAAGTCTGTGGTTCTTCTTTATTGTGGAGCTTGTTCCCTGTGGGTGGGGTTGTGTTCAATTCTTTGCAACTCCATGAACTGCAGCATGCCAGGAAAGCATTCCCTGTCCTTCACTATCTCCTTGAGTTTGCTCAAACTCATGTCCATTGAGTCAGGGATGGCATCCCTGTTGCCCCCTTCTTCTGTTGCCCCCTTCTCTTGTCCTCAGTCTTTCCCAGCATCAGGGTCTTTTCCAATAACTCAACTTTTCACATCAGGTGGCCAAAGTATTGGAGCTTCAGCTTCAGAACCAGTCCTTCCAATGAATATTCAGGGTTGATTTCCTTTAAGAGTGACTGGTTTGATCTTCTTGCAGTCCAAAGGACTCTTAAGAGTCTCTTCTACACCACAATTCGAAAGCATCAGTTTTTGGTGCTCAGCCTTCTTTATGGTTCAGCTCTCATATACATACATGACTACTGGAAAAACCATAACTTTGACTATATGGACCTTCGCCAGCAAAGTGATCTCTCTGCTTTTTAATGCACTGTCTAGGTTTGTCATAACGTTTCTTCCAAGGAGCAAGTGTCTTTTAATTCCGTGGCTGCAGTCACCATCTGCAGTGATTCTGGAGCCCAGGAAAATAAAGTCTGACACTGTTTCCACTTTTTCCCCATCTATTTGCCATGAAGTGATGTAGACGTATCATTTTCCTCATGTTTAACTCGACTTCAAAACATTCTTCTAAATCAGCAGTTAGGTTTCACAAAAAATACATCAGAAAAATGCCCATTTCCCTTGTAGCATACCAATCATGAAATATAATAGTTTCTCCTTTTTCTCTAATGAAGCAATATGATACTTCACTACTTTTTTATTTCATTATGTATATGATGCTGGCTTTTTGATGCCAGTCTCTCCCACAGACTTCAGAGTACATATCTCCAAGTACAAAATGAAAGGTTACAATGATGTGCCAAATTTACTGAAGCTTACCAGTACAAGTCTTCAAAGGCATCTTATAAAATAATGTTAGAGCTGCTTAAAATGAAAGAATACTATGTTGAAATCCATGAAGGAAATTAAAAATAATATAGTATCCACTGTGGGAGGTGAGAATGACTGTAAACACAGGCAGAAAAGCACTGAATCATGAATGATTCCTGTTTTGGATGTCTTACTTCTTAGTCACTATTATTAGTGCAACAGTAATACTTTATTCATTAACTAGTATAATTTTTAATAATGGCATTAATCATATTAATCATCAACAAAGCTATTCTGTATCCTTTAGCAACTTATGTATTTGAGATTTTACAGTCTCTTCCTTGTCAGTAGCATAGTCAATTGACTTTGATTCCTGGCTTTATGATTTGTGGTCAGACTTCTGTCAAGTTGCCTAATCTACCTAACTGTCAATTTCCTCATCATTAAAATGCAAGTGTATTTTTATCATTCAGTGTTTGTAAAAATTAAATCAGATAATATATATGTATAACATGTTTAAACACAATATATGTTCTCTATTACTATCTCAATGTAAATTCTTTTTCAAATTTCAACACTCAGCAACTGAATTCTTAAAGAGGTATTTTCTCCAAAATCATAATGTAGGAATTATTGCTTTTGATTCCTCAAAGTAATGAACTGGCACACAATTTGCCTTGCAGGAACTTCTGTGAATCAGCCTTTATTTCATCAGTTCTCAAACTATCTTATGCCTAATTTTACAAATCTCTTTATAAATTCCCATTATACTCTCTAGAGTCCTTTTCAGCCAGCTATCTATCTTTTTATTCTATTTTCTCTGATATGACTCATCTTTATCAGTTTATCTCAGTACTTAAAAACTGATTATAATTCAATATAGAAATTTTAGAAGCAAAAGAGGAACCAAACAGGAAGAGAGCCTGAAAAAAAAATGTTAAATGGAAACAGTGGGAAATATTTCAAATTGATATTTTATAACCATTTTACAGCTATTCATTTTCTGGTGGTGGTAATTCAAAGAATGAATAGATCCAACTAAAAGAGACCACCTGTCCCCCTAAATAGCAGATATTCAAAAGCTTTTAAGATCAGTTTTCTTTATCTTATCTTATTTGATACAATAAACAGAAATTCTTTACTTTCTTATGATCAGAGATCTTCCTGAAAATAGAAACTATGAAAATTCAGCCAAGGAAAATGCACATAAAAAATTTCACATATAGTGTTCATGGGTTCCAAGGACCCTTTCAAGTCCATCTCCATCCATGGATTCTCTAGGGTTACCCTATAAGCAGATTTTGAAGCCCTGATTTTGAATATTAACAATATATCTAAAAGTTTCCCTGTTACTTTATTTAAGATTTATATTCTCCCATAAAGAAGCAAGTAGTTTGCATGGAGCAAATACCTGCTCAAAGCCAGGTGTAGCTCCCTCCTCATGTACACTCAATTTATAAAACATTCGTGTGTACCACATATGAGTCTGTATGTTAAGTCCTCACAGAGCATCCCTCTGATAAAAAGAACTATGAAGGCTGTCCCCCAAGTTGCTTAGATATCCCTAAATTCAAATATTCCTTAGTAGACACTCCAGTGGCACTGTAGTTACAATCTCTTAGTCCAAAGACATTGAGTTGAATCCATTTTAGGGCTTTCCGATATTCCTATTAAATTTTCATGAAGAATGCTCCCTCTGGAGTCCCACAGTAATCACAAGATAAGTCATCAACAACAACCTCAGCAACTAACCAGGAGAAACCCCCATCAAAACTGATGACAGCTATATCTATCATGCATTTTACATACATAATTTCTAGTTCTTATAACAACTCTTCAAAGCATTACTGTAATCAGTTTACAGATGAAGCAATCAGGCTTCAGAGAGACCAAATGATTTACCCAGTACCAAACATAAAACACATACTTTCCATTACATCACAGCCAAACAAACAAATAAAAATAGCTCCTTAGGAAAATTATTCTCTTGATATGCACCACAAAAACTTATATATCCTGGCCAAATGCTCCTAGCGCTCACAGAAATTATGCATGTGAGAGACAGGGGGTGCAAATTATGTTGTCTCTATCAATCATGGTTCACTTGCACTAACCTAGTCTTTCAAAATTAGCAAATTGCAGCTTCTCTTTCAGACCTACAACAGTGTCTTAGGTTGCCACATTGTTATTTTAAGCCATTGCTTCTATGGCTCACAGACTCAGGTCTAGCAGGATTCTTTGCTTCCTCTCCCTCATCTGTTCCTTAACCCCCTCTCCAGTGCGCTCCACCGCTTCACTAAATGACAGACTGACAGACATAGTATGTGTACCTTGTTTAAACATCTGCTTTATCACCATTGAGTGACTGTCCTAATGGGTAGCAGGATTTTTTCTTATCTTTCACTAAGGAATTCAGATGGTCTGATTAGAAAGCTGAACTGCTTGAAGGACCCCGACAGATGTCTCTTATTTTCTTTTTAGACTACCGCCAGTGCTCAGGCATTCCACTCAGACAATTTTCAGTAGTGGAACAACTGCCTATTTAGGTTCCTGACTATGTCAAATATGCATTTAGCTGAGGACTCCCACTTCCAAACCCAAGAATTACTATTCTCCTGAGAAATTATCAGAGAAAGAACCATTTATTCTATAAATGCTATGAATATGTTAAGGATTGCTTATGATAAATGTATAATAGAACTGCTGAGAGGAATAACTATTGTCAGAACTCAAATAAAATCTGGAAAAACCTACAGACATAAAGAAGAAAAACAACAAAACATTCAGTATATAAACAGAAAATACAAAGAAGAGCGTAAGTTTCATAAAATAGCCTATAGTTTTTTTAATGCTTATGTTAAAGCTCCCTTGTGAAAAAGTTTAAAACAGAATATTTTGTTTTCAAATATCAGAGGTAATTTTGGATTCAGGAATATAGATCAATATATGTAGACTGCCAAAAAAGACTGAAAAAATACACACCATTGTACTCTGCTGCTGCTGCTGCTAAGTCGCTTCAGTCGTGTCCGACTCTGTGCGACCCCACAGATGGCAGCCCACCAGGCTCCCCCGTCCCTGGGACTCTCTAGGCAAGAACACTGCAGTGAGTTGCCACTTCCTTCTCCAGTGTATGAAAGTGAAAAGTGAAAGAGAAGTAGCTCAGTCGTGTCTGACTTTTAGCGACCCCATGGACTGCAGCCTAGCAGGCTCCTCCATCCATGGGATTTTCCAGGCAAGAGTACTGGAGTGGGGTGCCATTGCCTTCTCTCTAGTTAGAATCTTTTAGGAAAGAAAAATATTACTCACTCTGATTTCATGTGAAGTTGTCACATTCTACCAAAAAGGAAAAAAAAAAGTTGTTTAAGACATTCTAGAATACTATACGAAGAAAGTGAGGCTCAAAAGAAAGAGTAGTTGGAAGTATTGACAGGAAATGAGTAAGGATGAAAGACAAAAAGCATCAGTGGTAACACTGCCAATTATTTTGCCTCAGCTAAATGCTCCCTAGTCATCCTCAGTTTTCTTCTATCCTTCTACTGTATTAAATTCATGGGTTTTGATAGTGTCTGTTTCCTTCACCAGTGACACTTTTCCTCTAGATCTTCCCTTATGTGTATTCCCATATTTAGTTGTTTCCTCACATTAACCTGCATCTTAAGCACTAATGTCACTTCTCAAAGAGGACTTCTCTAACTATGCAATTTAAAGAGCTCCCCAGCCACTCTCTATCACATACCCCCTTTCATTTTCAATATTTTACAGTTTCTTCACTTTTTTCCTTTTTTAATTCTTTTTAGAAAACCTGTCTCATTCACCACTGTATTCTCATCATTTAGCACGCAGTAGATGCTCAATGAAAGTATACTAATAAAGATAAAAGTAATGAAAAATCAAATAAAAATTATTTATTTTATTAATGGTGGGGAAATTATTCCCAGAACACAAAGCCCCTTACTAGAGCTATTAATAAGTTGGTGAATGCACCTTCTTTGGTGAATGCACTCTCACTTCTTAAGTGGAAGAGAACAGGCTACAAAACAAGTATGATCTGACATACTTTTTCAGTTTCTGGAAGAGATTCAGGAATATATAGTTACTTCCAGTACAGAGGACCTATATCTAGAAGATTTACAATGTACTTGATTGAAGCACAAGTGCCTCTTCATCTGATGACAACTAGATATAACAAAGCCAGAGACAAGGGATGAACCTGCTCCTACCCCATACTAGCTTTGAATGGACTAATTCTACTGTCCACTAGGATACATCACCCAAAAGATATCAAGTTCTTGCCAATTTAATCAGAGCAAGTACTCATATTTCTAAGGGGGAAAAAGATTAAATGAGTGGATAGATCATTTGAAAGTATTCGTTCCAGTTCTTCCACCTGTGGAAATTGGATCAGAAATTACTTTCCCTCAGTAGTAATGTGAGGACATGGAATAAGACTCTCTTTTAATGAATACTGTCTGTTCCAGAAATAGTTAATGGTTATTTTTGTTGACAATATAAACAAAATTTAGAAAAGTTAAGGAACGGAATCAAAGTTGGAAATGTAAGAAATGTCTCTATTCCCTTATCTATAAAAACAAGAGAAGGCAAAGGGATAGAGGCAAAAAAAAAAAAAAGAAAAGAAACTGTCACTTACATAATGATACCATACAAAGTACATCAAAGTGTCTCAACAATTTCCTTTCATGCATATTAATAACTGTGAGCTTCTTGAGGATAGGGGCCAAATCTTTCATCTTTTGAACCCTGCCGTTTCATTCCTACTGTCTGGAACATCATAAAGGCTCAGTAAATAATTGTTTAATTAAGCAAATTATATTTGAGAGTAGATGATAAAGACTTGCTTGGGACCTACTGAGTTTCTTCAGAGAGATAAAAAAATAATAGATCATATGTTCTGTACCACCTTGGGCAACATTTGCAAAGTGGAAAATTCAACATGGTAAAGGGAAACATTTCCTAACAATTCAGGCTAGTCACAAACACAGTTGCTTACTTATATAATATTTATTTATTACATTCCACAGGGATTTGTGGGTTTGCTTCCCTGATGGTTCAGTGGTAAAGAATCCACCTGCCAATGCAGGAGATATGGGTTCAATCCCTGGATTGGAAAGATCCCCTGGAGAAGGAAATGGCAACCCACTCCAGTATTCTTGCCTGGGAAATCCCATGGACAGAGAAGCCTGGCGGGCTAGAGTCCGTGGAGCTGTAAAATTGCAAAACGACTGAAGCAACTTAGCATGCATGTGCATATAAACCAAAACTAATAAAATAGCAAGGAGAAACAAGTCCAGAAACAGAATTAGAGATGTTTGTGCCCCTTCTTCAAAATCACTAGGAGCATACAGAAAATCAGCGATAATATAGTGGACTTAAATGATGCTATCCACCAACATGAACACTATCTAGTAATAGCGGAATTCACAATCATTGCAAGTGGAAAACATAGGGATTTATCAATTAGACCATATTCTGCACCATAAAATAAGTCTTAAAATTTAAAAGTATTCATGTCATACAACCTATGATCTCTGCCTAATTAAATTACAAATCAATAATAGAAACATACCTGGAAAATCTCCAAATATTTGGGAAAAATTAACACACTTCTAAGTAACTCATTGATCAAAGAACACTTAAACAGTGCAATTTTAACCCAAATATAAACATCACATATCATAATTTGTCATGTCCTCAACATAGAACTTAGGAGGAAAATTTATAGTACTAAATGCCAATACTAGAAAATAAGAAATAAATGACTTCAGATACTCTCTTAAGAATCTACAAGAGGAAGAGAAGATTAAATTTAAATAAGCAGGAGAAAGGAAATAATAAAGATCAAAGAGGCAATCAATCAAATAGAAAGTAAAAACAATACAGAAAATTACTGAAATTAAAAGCTTATTTTTGAGACAACCAATAAACCCATAAGCAAAAGAGAAGATTCAAGTTAACAATAACAGGAAGATGTGACATCACTCCAAATTCCACAGATATTAAAATGATACTAAGAGAACACCTGAACAGGAACAGATGGAAAAACAGTTAATTCTACCAAATATTTAAGAAAAAGATAATCCTATAAAGCACTTCCAGAAAACTGAAGAATTTTTTATATGCATCCTATGAAACCAGCACTGTCCTAATACCCAAACTAGACAAAAACATCACAATAAAAAAAGAAACTATAGACTAATAGCCCTCGTGAATATAGATGCAAAAATTCTAAGTAAAAGTTTCACAAATTAGAACCAAAAATACATAAAGAGGATAATAATACCTTAAGGGATTTATCTTATAAATTCAGTGGTGGTTTAACATTTCAAAATCATATATTAAGAAACTAAAAAAAAAAATGATTGTCCTAACAGAGGCAGAAAAAAATATTTGGCAAAAGTTAACATTTATTGCTAATCAAAACTATTCAAGAAATAAGGAGTAGAAGAAAATTTCTCAAAATGATAAAGAACACCTTTAGGTAAAAACATAATGGTGAAACATTGAATATTTTCTACCTGAGATAAAGAACAAGACACTATTAATCAGCAATGTACTAAGAATTTTAGCTGTTATTATCAAGCAAAAAATGAGTTTGGGGAGGGGACGAAAGGGGCTTCAGATCCGAAAGGATGAAGCCAAACTGTTTTTATTCACAGACAGCAAGATCAACTGTAGAGAAAATCCAATGGAATCTATAAAAAGGCTACTAGAATTAACAAGGAAGTATAACAAGGTTGTAGAATAGAGAATTGATATGCAAAAATCAGTTGTATTTTATAAACTTTTAATAAATAACCAGAAATTGAAATTTAATAAAATAATTTTAAAAGAATCAAAAATATTAACTAAGGGGAAATCTGACAAAAACATGAACAATGTATACACTTGAAAACTATGAAACTTTTGTTGTGAGAAATTAAAAAATAGTGTCTGAAAAATAAAGGTTCATAAGCCAGATTCATCACTTACAACACCAACATTATTAAAACGTCAATTCTCCCCAAAGTGATCTGTATACTCAACACAATCCAAGTTTGCCTTCTTTTGAAATCACCAAATTAACTCAAAAGTTCATATGAAAATGCAAAAGAACTAGAGGAGCCAAGATAACTTTAAATAAAAAGAACAAAATTATGGTACTAGCTACATGATTTCAAGACAAATTCTACTTTATCAAAATTCAAAAGGCCTACACTTCATAAGACTTCTTTGAAAGACTGAAAAGACTCAACCACTGACCTGGAGAAAATACACAAAACATATATCAAAGGACTTGTATCCAGAACAAACAAAGAATATCAAAAACCTTAAGTCAAATAATCAAATAAAAATGGGCAAAAATTTGAACAGACAATTCATTAAATAAGATTTGTGAAAAGTTATTACTCAGTTGTGTCCAGCTCTTTGTGACCCCATGGATTGTAACACACCAGCTCCTCTGTCCATGGAATTCTCCAGTCAAGAATACTGGAGTGCTTTGCCATTCCCTTCTCCAGGGGATCTTCCTGACCAGGGATCGAACCTGAGTCTCCTACATTGCAGGCAGATTCTTTACCATCTAAGCCACCAGGGAAGTCCCAAATAAGATGTGTAAATGGTAATAAATACATGAATAGATGCTCAACATGCTATGAGGGGAATCCTAATTAAAACCTCAATTAGATATCACTAGATGTCTAAAAGAATGGGTAAAATTAAGAAGACTCATGATACCAATTTAGCAATGATGTGGAAAGATGAATTTTTATATACTCTGGTGAGAATCTAAAATGACACAACTACTTTGCAAACCATTTTGTTTCTTAAAAAGTTTAAGATACTCATAACATGATCCAGCCATTCCCCTCCTAGGTATTTGATCAAGAGAAAACATATATCCACATAAAGGCTTGTACATGAACAGCTACAGAAATTCCATTAGTAATAACCCCAAACTGAAAATAAACCAAAAACCAATTAACAACAGGTGAGTAAGTAAACAAACCGTAGTATATTTATATAATGGAATATTACTCAGCAGTAAAAAGGAATACACTATTGACATATATACAGTATGAATTAATCTCAAAATATTATGCTTTGTGAAAGATCTAGAAACTATCCACCCCCTCACACCCAAAGTAAGTACATACTATAAAATCCATTTCAACAAACTCTAGAAAATGCAAACTAATCTGTGATGACAGAAAGCAGGTCAATTGCTTCCTGGAGATGAAAGAAGAGAGGGGATTAAAAAAGATATTACAAAGATATAGGCGAAAACTGAGGCTTGGAGGATGTATATGTTTCCTATCTTGATTATGATTATGGTTTCACAGGTTTGTTCACACGTCTGCTGCTAAGTCGTTTCAGTCGTGTCCGACTCTGTGCGACCCCATAGACGGCAGCCCACCAGGCTCCCCCGTCCCTGGGATTCTACAGGCAAGAACACTGGAGTGGGTTGTCATTGCCTTCTCTGTTCATACGCCAGAACTTATCAAATTGTACTTTGAATTCTTGTAATCTTTTGTATGAGAATTTTGCCTGAATTTTATACACACACCCACACCAACAAATGGAGTCTATATTTAGGAGTCTACATTTACGTTCTCTAAAATCATACACTATAGTAACTATTGAAAATACTACTTTAAATAACTATATCTAAGGTTTTACAAGAAAACATTACAGGGCAAACTGTCTCAAATAGAAACTGTCGTGTGTTAAACTAAATGTTTATAGAAAGTAGCACAGAATACAGAATTATGAAAGTATTCTAAACTACCAATGCCTTACAAAAATAAACTCTGCGTTTAAAGTAAAGCACCTGTAAAGACACTTATGGCAAGAAAAAAGATAATTTTATTCAGAATACTCAATAAATGAAATCAATGTCATACCTTTTAGACTAGAATGTGGAAGACAAAAACATTGTGACTTCAGCAAATACTTGTTTTTCTCTTCTAGAATATGGGGAAAATTCAAACTAACTCATGGAATTGAAACTGTTAAACTGGTTATGTAATATGCCTGCTACAGTCTGGTAAAATAACCAATGTTCACTAATCACTAGTTTCTTCCTCGATCTCATTAAGAAAATATGAAGTCATACTTACATAATCACAAAAAATATTCGTGGTAGCAAGAGAAAATTATGTAATATTGTAATATATATTTTGTTAATCAAACTGCAATCTTTGAATTACAGGAGCAAATTTTGCACAATATTCTAAATAAGACTGTGTTTCTCAAAGTTAAAAAAGTTCCAGCAAAATCCCTTTTGAAGTTCATATAATCTCAGTTCATAGTAAGAGAGAATATTTGTAGTAGAAAGCTGAAAAGGACTATGGATAAAGCCCTAGTTCTCCAGGGCTTTTTAGGATCTACATCTAAGGATAGCACATCACATACCAGAGAGAGAAAAGAAAATTTTTCAAATGAAAAAGAAGAAAGTTGTATTTGCATAACATTTTAAACAATTCAGCATGATATGAGCTTGGTGTAAGTTTGTAATATTTGGGGGAAAAAAAGAAGTAAGCTCATGACAAATTTTGTTAATAAGAGAACACAGCTCAGACCTAGGTACTCAATGAGGGAAAAAATATTTAATAGGAAAATGAGCCCAAACTTCTTGGAATTTCCCAAGTAAAAAATATTTGTAATATTATTGAAAATTCTAAACTCAAGTATCTCAGAAAAGAAAAATAAATGTGTATGATAGGAACAGCACATGTAAATTCATTCTACTGAATATTATCAGCCTAATGTAACAAACACTACTTACCTCATCTGTGCCCCCAAATCTTTACTGCAAATATAGGTTGTATCTATGTACTTGAATTATATCTTCTTTAACAAATAAAGAGATCAATTACTTGTGGCCCTATTAAAAAAAAAGATAAATTTTGGTTTACAAAAACCAAACTCACAGTTTAAAAAGAGTAATCATCAACTAAAATTAATTATCACTCCATTTTCACTGGACTTTTTAAAAGATGAAACCCTTAGCCTGGAGTGACAGGGATGGTGTTTCTCAATGAGGAATATAAATTCACACTATAAACATGAATTTGACTAAATACAAGTAGGTCTCTTGTCCAGTATATACCCTGATATTTCAGAAAGGATTTCTATGTGAAAATGTCTTATAATGAGTTAATTTAATCCATTTATTTTTTACTGTAATTACCATTTTGTTGTATTTGTTTGTACTACCATTTTTTGTTCTTAATTTGCCAAACTTTTTCTTTGCTTTATTTTTGTCTCCTTTCCACCTTCAGTTGCTGTGATTACATTTTCCATAATCATTTTTTTACTCTTATTTAAAAATGGCTTTAGTCCTTTCCTCACAATATTTAAATTTTAATCTGCATACTTCATTTAATAATATCTAACTGTAATCAGTATTTTCTGCCTTCCTCCCAAATAAGAAACAGAACTTTCCACTAAACAAGGTATTACATTTTTTCTAGTATTTATTTTTAGATACTTTCAACGTCTTTTCAAACTCCACAAAATTACTCAATACTATTATTATTTTTATCTATGCATCTTTCTATTGGCTCACATGCATCTGATGTCTTGGTCCTTTTTGTCTATTTTTTCTGAATCAGATGTTTTATTAGTTATCTCAGTAAGAGACTGTTAGTGGCAAATCTCTCAGACTTTATCTGAAAATATCTCTCTTTTTGCTTCATTCCTATATAAGTTCCACTGTACGCAGAATTTTAAACCTTTGAATATATTATTCAATTTTCTTTCAGCTTCTTTTGCTGCTTACTAGTGTTCCAAACTGAGTATAATTGTTCTTTTGTAGGTAACCTGTCTCCACTCAATTTAAGATGCTTATCATTCTGTGTGATGGATTATATACATATATAATTCATACGTATTAGATATATATAATATACATACTATCTACAAATTTCTGCTTGACACAGTGCACTTCTTCAACCTAATGACTTTCTTTGACATTGGAAATTCATAGCCACTTTTTCAAAAATTTCCTTTCCACTATTAATTCTCCTCAATCTATTATTGTGTCCTTTGTATCTCAACCTACCCTTCTTTAACTCTGTGCATTCTGGTAAGTTCCTCAAACTTATTTTCAGTTCTCTTCTTATCCTAGTCTTGTCTGATCTGCTATATAATTACTTTTGAGGGTTTATCTTAACTTAAATTTCAAAAACTATTTCTAGAACTTCCATGTGATTCTTTATCAAATCTGAGAGTTCTTTATATAGATCGGAGAAGGCGATGGCACCCCACTCCAGTACTCTTGCCTGGAAAATCCCATGGATGGAGGAGCCTGGTAGGCTGCAGTCCGTGGGGTCATGAAGAATCGCACACGACTGAGCAACTTCACTTTCACTTTTCACTTTCATGCATTGGAGAAGGAAATGGCAACCCACTCCAGTGTTCTTGCCTGGAGAATCCCAGGGACGGCGGAGCCTGGTGGGCTGCCATCTATGGGGTCGCACAGAGTCAGACACGACTGAAGCGACTTAGCAGCAGCAGCAGCAGCAGCAGTCCTATTACCTCACTATAGTTTCCATCATATCTTCTCCCTTGAATTTTATTTCCAAATCTTTTCCAATTATTACATTTCCTTACATTCTTTGAGGTTAATCTTCCTGTTCTTTGTTTCTATTGAAACTCTTTTATGATAAATTGCTTTCATGTGTGGCTTGTATAATATTTTGTTGTTGTTATCTATTCATCTTAGTCCAAATTACGTTTTCTATAAGTCTTGTGACTTTGGAGGGGAAAATTCCCATTTTGTATTTAATTCTGCTATGAATCTCAGGAGTTTCACTAGTACAGGAAAGAATGCTAATTTCTCAACCTGAAACTACAATGCAAGTAGTTTGAACTTGAGCTTTATTTGTGTATAATGCTTGGGATTTCGATTATTTATAGATTTTTCTCTTCATTCTAAACTCCAAACTCTTCTCTATTCCACTGAGGAGTCTTTTTAGCGATCTTTCAAAAAGTTTGAAGCCCTTTATGGTTCCAGCTTTACATTAGGGTTTTAACTGCAACTCTCCAACTCTTGTTAGCCAGGACCACATTTCTTAGTGTTAAATCCCTAGTCCCTGCACTTTATGTAGACCACAAGCACCATCTTGATTTGTCACAGTACCAACTTGCACACTGGGCTTTCTGATTCCAAGTTTTTTTATTTTTAGCTCATGTTAATTGCCCGTTATTTCCCTTAAGCCTGACAACGAGTAGTGTAATGTGGAAAGACCGCTAAAAATGTATTAGCTTAGTTTGTCATGTGACTGGGAAGTGTTCTGAAACAGCTTTCATAATCTCCTTTTCTTTTATTTATTTGACTGCGCTGGGTCCGGCTGCACCACGCAGGATCTTGACCTCTCTTGCTAATAGGCAAGATCCTTTTCTCAGCCCCTGCACGTGAACTCCAAGGTGCGGGAAAACCCGGACTCCTGCACTGGGAGTGGCTAAGAGAAGTCCTATAATCTTACTTGTTAATATCTTCGCTTTTCTTATTTCCATCCTATAATTTTATATTTACAACTCTTGGTCTTACCTAATTTTATAAGGTCATTCTTACCCCCACAAATTTTATTACTCGTAATTAAGTACCTGAGGAGGATACCACAGCCAAGCCACAATGCACACACTGCAGGCTCCACCTGTTCCCTGTTAGCTTCCCTGGAAAACTCAACACTCTACCCACCGGGTCCCACCTGGCCCCGGCTCTCTCGGGCGTATTTAAAAGAGGAGAACATTTCCTCACAGGGACTTGGGTGAAGAGAACAGCTCCCCCATCGCAGGCTGCCGGCCTTGGGCGGAATCAGAGAAAGCAATGCCCTGAGGCTGCTCTTTAGAGAGCAACAGCCACGGTCTCTTAGGATGAATTCTAGCCCCCTCACGGCCGAAGGGAAAAACAGCTGGCCCCAAGGATAATAGTTAGAGTTGCGGTCGCCTAGGACCCGGCAGACATCGGCTTGGGCCACGGCAATTCCTCACCAAAAGTCCGCGGCGCTAACCAGGTTTGCAGCTCCGAAGGCTCAGTTCACTTCGCGACTCTGAGGAGTAACTCAAAGCCTTTGTGCCAGATCCGTCCTGCACTTGGCAGGGCCCCTGAGGCGAGGTGCAGCGAGACGCTGCCATTTGCTTGAGAGGTGACAAAAGCTAAACTCTTTAGGGACAAGAGTGGAAAGCGTAGCCTCTTGTCACCCACAGCACCCAGGTATTTCTCATTCCATAACTCCAAAGTCGACCTGTGGAACCCCGAGTTCCCGCGAGATCCTGAGAGTGCCCACAGGATTCTGTGAAATCCCACAAGATCCCGTGAGATTCCGGAAGATCCAGCTTCCACTGGGAGGTGTGCTTACTTCCCCTACATATAAAGCATATATATTATTTATGATTGAATATATATATTCAGAAATAATACTCTACAGACACTGTTCAATTTGCCTTGTAAAAATATTTGCAAATGTTTTATGGGTGGAAACAACTGCACAGAGGAATGAACTGCCTGAACAAAGAGCTATCTCGAACTCGAAAGAAGAGACTTTTTCAATACAGGCCTGGGAGCCTCATAAGTCACCAGACCCTATGGACTGTAATCTGCCGGGCTCTGCTGAACATGGGGTTCTGTAGGCAAGAATATTGGAGTGGGTTGCCATGCCCTCCTCCAGGGAATCTTCCCAACCCAGGGATCAAACCCACCTCTTGTGTCTCTTGCATTGGCAAGCAGGTTCTTTACCACTTGTGCCACCTAGAAAGCCTTTTCAAAACATACTGAAGTATATACAACATAACAGTGTGTGTTTGAAGTGTGAAGTGGAGAGTGAGAAAGTTGGCTTAAAGCTCAACATTCAGAAAACGAAGATCATGGCATCCAGTCCCATCACTTCATGGGAAATAGATGGGGAAACAATGGAAACAGTGTCAGACTTTATTTTTTGGGGCTCCAAAATCACTGCAGATGGTGACTGCAGCCATGAAATTAAAAGACGCTTACTCCTTGGAAGGAAAGTTATGACCAACTTAGCATATTCAAAAGCAGAGACAATACTTTGCCAACAAAGGTTCGTCTAGTCAAGGCTATGGTTTTTCCTGTGGTCATGTATGGATGTGAGAGTTGGACTGTGAAGAAGGCTGAGCACCGAAGAATTGATGCTTTTGAACTGTGGTGTTGGAGAAGACTCTTAAGAGTCCCTTGGACTGCAAGGAGATCCAACCAGTCCATTCTGAAGGAGATCAGCCCTGGGATTTCTTTAGAAGGAATGATGCTAAAGCTGAAACTCCAGTACTTTGGCCACCTCATGTGAAGAGTTGACTCATTGGAAAAGACTCTGATGCTGGGAGGGATTGCGGGCAGGAGGAGAAGGGGACGACAGAGGATGAGATGGCTGGATGGCATCACTGACTCGATGGACGTGAGTCTGGGTGAACTCCGGGAGTTGGTGATGGACAGGGAGGCCTGGCGTGCTGTGATTCATGGGGTTGCAAAGAGTCGGACACAACCGAGCAACTGAACTGACTGACTGAACTGAGTGTGTGTGTAATAAATAACCATAGCAAAGAAATATAAATTCAGTCTATTGCTTGGATCATGTGTACTCAGTATATTTGATGTTTACACTTGCTATTTCATTAATCCAGTCATGTGTGCTCTTAACAAATGTTCTAAGTGAGGAACATGTGCCTACATTTATCTGGGTGTTAGAAATAAAAACATTTCCAACATCAAGGACCTTATTTCTGGAGAGACACAGACAAGTATACTAACAATTACCAAAAATAAAAAGATAATTTTTAAGATAGAAATGTCCTTGGGATTCTCTTGAGTACAGCTACAAACATTTTTCTCAGTAAAAAAACTACTGAGAAAGGGGGTTCTTTCTCCGTAATGCCCCAAATACAATGACAAAATTAGAATATCCTAGCTTTGAGTTCAAATTCAAGACCCAAAGGGGCCAACTTGTCCTCAAAATGATTCAGAGAAGGCTCCATCAGGATTATATTCAGGAAAAATTTCCTACCACCCCCAAAAAAGGATATAACACATTGTAAAATTCTTGCCTTTATTGTTTACTGCCCCTAACCAGGTCTGAATTCTGTGCTTTCATACATAAAGGAAAAAAAAATCTTCAAAAGGGACTTTCTAGAAGTGTAACTGTGAGCTTTTTACTACTGTTTTATTTTGTTTATGTTTATAGCCAAACATATATCCAAGCTTGGGTCTTTCTGGAAATCTTAATGCTATTAGCCCTTTTTGGTTTATGATAAAAATAAACACAAGTCTAACTCATATTTGCAGAGCAAAACTATGGTAGCTAGCCTGAGATTTGGTGGAATCTTATACTGTACCTCTTTATTTCCACAGAACTGAGAGATCTGAAAAGTCATCCAGTGTTAACAGCTGGGAGGGATTGGAAATGGGACGTCTATCTAATTGCAATTTTGGAGCTCACTTCCCAACAAGGAAGATCCCAAATCTATAAACCTAGCAGCAATGAATGTAGCCTATTGAGATTTTTGCAGATAACTACAGGTAAGAACCCAGATAAAGCTTCAGGTGCAAAGGTAACAAAGCTACCTTTCTGTGTATAATGGACTTCTTAGGTCTCTTTCCCATTGGTAACAGCAATATCTGAATCACATTTTGTCTTTTCAAATAAATAAAGATTTCGTTAAGTAATCTGCCCTTTTGCTTAATTTCTTTTTTTCCCTCTTGTTATATAACAGTGAGATAGTTTGAGGTTAAAAACTGATACAGCACTTTTCATCACATCTTAATTTCAGTAAAAGGAAATGAGAACAAAGAGGTCTTTATGTAAAATACACCTATTTATTAATCTTTCAATGCCACTGGCATGTTTTCTAAAAAGATCTTATTGAAAGAATTCCTCAATTTGCCTTTGTTCTAATGCTAGTAAATCCCAACTATACAACATAATAGTGTGTATGTAATAAATAACCATAGCAAAGAAATATAAATTCAGTCTATTGCTTGGATCATGTGTACTCAGTATATTTGATGTTTACACTTGCTATTTCATTAATCCAGTCATGTATGCTCTTAACAAATGTTCTAAGTGAGGAACATGTGCCTACACTTATCTGGGTGTTAGAAATAAAAATATTTCCAACATTAAGGACCTTATTTCCAGAAAGACACAGACAAGTATACTAACAATTATCAAAAATAAGATAATTTCTAAGATAGAAACGTCCTTGGGATTCTCTTGAGGACAGCTACAAACATCTTTCTGATTCATCTTGAAGACGGAAGGAATGTTGATAAGCTCTGAAGAAGAGGTAACACTTAAGAAGGATCTCAAAATTTGCAGTCCTGTATGGAGCATAGCTCTCAATTCTGCCAGTGTCAGTCCTCTTGAAGAGATTAAGATTTGTTTGGGGTTTCAATGTTAGTGCACAGTCCTACATATGTTTGGTGGAAAAGGATCAGTTATAATATTTTTTAATATTTGGACATTCTTATAGATAAAAACCCAACTTTTAATCATCTGGATTCTAAACTTAACTCTGTTTTATATGTAAACACAAAAATAATTTTTGCATAATTTATTTACTGAATTTTCCAAAATTAACATGACTGTATAGAGGACGGTTTGGGGAAAAATTTTGGAAATTTGTCCAAGGATAGTCCATCATTCCATCAAAAACAGCACTACTCATGATATTAGTGAATCCAGTATGATGTTCTATGTGTCTGCATTTAAAGTTTCATTTTAGTTGAATCTCTATCTACATATATATGTATGTATAATATCTTCAAAATGTGATGTAAAAAACACTTTTTACAGTATTCAATTCAAAATTTAAAATCCAAGTTTATGTATTAATATTAGATGCAAGCATCTGATGATGTCATTACATCTTCAAATATAAATAATCCCTAGCATGAGTCCATGACTCATGAATTTGAGCCAACTCCAGGAGATAGTGGAGGACAGAGGAGCCTGGCATGATACAGTCCATGGGGTGGCAAAGAGTCAGACACAACTTGGCAACTGAGCAACAACTGCGAGTTTAACAACTATATAACCCATCCATTCAATACTCCCATCAAATTACAGAAGATTCCAATCACTCTACTTACCTCATGTCTCTATTGTCAATCCGCTTCCTCTTCCACTCCCAAAAGTAACCAGTGTTCTGACATCTAATTTCATTGATTAATATTACTGCTTTCAAGTATCTTACAAATGGAATCAGAAATAATGTATTCTTTTGTGCCCAAATTTACTCAACATGGTGCTTTTGAGATTCAGCTGCATTGTTCCATGTGTCCATAGTTTGTTCTTTTTTTTTTCATTGCTGAACAGCATGTAATTTTATGAATTTTTGAGTTTTATATGTAGGCTGATTATATTATCTGTATATTTCCTAATAGTAAAGGGAGTCTTTCAAATATTTATTATAAAAGAGGATGGGTGGAGGTTGAGTGTGATATAGACTGAGAACCAATAGCATAGTGGTTAATAGCGCAGAATTTATGAAAGAATCATCTAAGGATGGAATGCATTTCCTGATTCACTTGCTCCTTGACAGCACTTCATCTAAACTCCATAGACCTTGGTTTATCATCATATAAACTAGTGATCTTCATAATTCCTACCTCACGAGGCTGATGCAAGGATTAAATTAAATATCTTAGGTAATATATATATTCCTGACACACATTTAGCATTCAATTCTTTGAGCATATGTTATAGTAGAAAATGGTTTTAAAAATAAGAAAATGGTTCACTAAGTATTTGGATGGTTTTTAAGACTTACCTCTCTCTGAGTATATCCATGTCCAACTAAATATGCCCACTGACTAGATTTCCAAACTGCCACTAGAGGGGTTTGGTTTCTTTCCCAGAAAGAAGTTTACAAATGCTTCTACCTACCTCATACCAGCATCACTGGGTGCCTGCCTCTCAGATTATGTTTTTGAAAGGAGGTGCCTCTCCAATTATGAGTCAGACTAGAAGACAAGGTGGAACTCAGAGCATAGGAGATAAGCTTAGGCTCAGTGGGTAAAGAATCTCCCTGCAATGCAGGAGACACAGGAGACTTGACTTCAATCCCTGGGTTGGGAAGATCCCTTGGAGAAAGAAATGGCAACCCACTCCAGTATTCTTCCTGAAAAATCCCATGGACAGAGAAGCCTGGCAGGCTATAGTCCAGTCGACCACAAAGAGTGGGACAGGACTGAGTAACTAAGCACAGCAACAGAAGTGACAAAGGGATCCCTGAAGTCACAGGTGACATACCCCTAACTCCTACAAGGATTTGGAAATGGGATCAAACTAGCCATAAGTAATTCCTTTGCCTGGAGTAACCTCTGAAAAATCAATAAGGAGTCAAAGTCAGGACTAAATTTCTGGTATGAGAGTAGGAGCAAGAATAGTTTTGTGTCTCTTTAGATGAGTGGTTTTTGCATAAATATAAGACTCACAAAACATGTGCAAAAACAAGGTTGAAAGCTACTTGATAGGCTTTCCCTATCACTGAAAGGGGAATTAAAGTTGCTAGTTTTTTATTCACTTCAAGCTATGTACTATATATACAGTCTGGAAGTGGAAAAGGGGTTGAGTTTTTTTCCAAGAGTTTTGAGCTTTCATAAATATGGGTCCTTTCTCACCTGGCCTAAGGACAGCCAGAACTTCCAGCAGCACAAGTATATAACCCATTGCTTCAGAATATCCTAGAAAGAGGCTGACAGGCACTTGTTCCAAACTGAGCCACCTGAATCTAGCTTGACTCTTTTAGGAAATGGTAGGATAGGCAGAGGAGAAGGCAGTGGCACCCCACTCCAGTACTCTTGCCTGGAAAATCCCATGGACAGAGGAACCTGGTAGGCTGCAGCCATGGGGTCGTGAAGAGTCAGACATGACTGAGCGACTTCACTTTCACTTTTCACTTTCCTGCCTTGGAGAAGGAAATGGCAACCCACTCCAGTATTCTTGCCTGGAGAATCCCAGGGATGGGGGAGCCTGGTGGGCTGCCGTCTGTGGGATTGCACAGAGTTGGACACGACTGAAGCGACTTAGCAGCAGCAGCAGCAGGATAGGCAGAGTTCAAACAGCCTAATTACACATAGATGGTAACCATTGTTTAGAGGCTAAGTTGAGTGAGCTGACCAGGGAGTCAGAGTTGAGGCTCCCAGAGAAAAAGAATCTATGCATTCATTTAAAACATATGGCTGATGGCCAATTGTTCATATGGACTGGCACTGAAACTCACGGCTGCTGCTGCTGCTGCTAAGTCACTTCAGTCGAGTCCAACTCTGTGTGACCCCACAGACGGCAGCCCACCAGGCTCCCCCGTCCCTGGGATTCTCCAGGCAAGAACACTGGAGTGGGTTGCCATTTCTTTCTCCAATTCATGAAAGTGAAAAGTGAAAGTGAAGTCGCTCAGTCGTGTCCAACTCTTAGCGATGAATTGTGGATAAATTCAAACTGCTATAAGATGATTACATTACAGTTTTACACCAAAAGCTTAAAGGCATTCTATACTTTAGAGCAGGATTTGTTAAACTTTAGCAAGCACTGGTGTTACCTAGATGACTTGTTAAAACATGGTTTGTTGAGTTCTAATCCCAGAGGTTATGATTAAGTAATATTTGGGCAAGGCCTGAGAATTTGCATTTGTAACAAGCATAACAAGGTTATGCCAATGCTCCTGGTCTGGGGAACCACACTGTGAGAGACACTGCTTAGAGGAATGTCTGGGCCAAAGAAAGTCTTATTTAAATGTGACTTTTGCTTAGAGGAAGGAATGAGCCTAGGGACTTCTTACCAATTCAGGACCTCATGGGGAAAATGGACTTTCAGATCCTAGATAAATTCTAAGGAGAAATAAAGTTTATTCTGTGCTTGAATTTTTGTGATACTAAGCATCTTGCCTCCTGACTTCATCTTGCCCAGGCCTCCTGGTTCAACTAAGTGCGGAGAGTTACCAAATTTTGTGCCTGTCTCTCTTATCAATCTGGCCCTGGGGCTATAGAACTTGGTTTCCATCTCTGCCACTCCTGGGAACCCTTATTTAGGCCAAGGGCAGTCAGTCTACAGGAGCACTTTTCCATGAGTGCATTCACACGGGATTGCTCAGTCATCCCCAACTTTTTGTGACCCCATGGCCTGTAGCCCAACAGGCTCCTCTCTCTGTGGATTCTACAGGCAAGAATACTGGAGTCAGTTGGCATTTCCTCCTCCAAGGAATCTTCCTGACCCAAGAATAGAACCCTCATCTCCTGTGTCTCCTGCATTGGCAGGCAGATTCTTCACCACTGTGCCACTTAACAAGCCCTTCCATAAGGTTAGGTTGAATTAGCTTAACAGAAAATCAGAACTATTCACAGTGTCAAGTCTTTACAATAGATGAAAAAAAGTGGGGAATATATTCTGTGAAACATTTTTTTTTTCCTGAACTAATTAACTTTGAAAATAATGTAAGATAGTAAAGATAGATTTTTTCCCTCAGGATGATGTGAAAATGTCTCCTATTCTAAAAAATGTATCTATTTTATATAGAAAGTATAGATCAAAATAGGAGCCTCCTTGGGACAAACAGCCTGCATCCATAGTTTCTTTTTGAAGGCCACAAATAATCAAAGATGCTATTACAGTAATTTTTTTCTTTTTATGCTAAGACTTCAGCATCTACAGCTATAAATGGTACCATCGCCTATGCATGTGAGAATCTGCATTTAAGAATAAATTATACTAGCTTTGGGACAAAATGAAACAATCAGTAATTCTTAGAACTTATTCAGTCCTCTCTGCTCTTATCTTGGAAGACAGTTAAAGATAATGTTTAGCTTTCTTTTGTTATTACCTGGAACCTGTGTTCCACCTTTCAGGATAGAAGCTACAGTTTGCCAAGATTAAAATTCACTTGATCTTTAGGCCCTTTGTAATGTTGGCAAAAAAGTAACTTCCTGTTTCCTGTCAGTAAAAGCCAACAAGGCTACTGAGGCAGATACATATGGGTTGAATTTCCTTTCAAAAATAAATATTGGTTTAAATCTTAAGGGGAAAGCGGTTGGCCAATGCATCACATTAGACTTCTGCCATGTATGATGAAACCACCACCACTTCCCTGTTCCCCTGTCACTCCACCTGCTAACAACCACCTCCTGAACAAAAAGAGATACGTTTGATTCTTTCACAAAGAATCTGGAATATGTTATGGGCCTTTTAATGGAGAATGAACTCTTTTATGGTCAAAAGAGGCCACTGAGTATACAATAGACAGGTTTAAATTTGATCCTTTTTACCAAGACAGGACAAGGTCAACCAGAGAAGGAGTTGTTGATTTTGACATTTAAAATATGTTACAAATCCCTAGGCTTGTAATTCAAGGGACTGTATAAGCTAATCTTTAGTCTAACCACAGAGAAAATTTAAAATAAGAAATATAATTTTAGAGAAAATATCTGGGAAAAAAGAAAATCAATTAAGTCACTAGAATAACTTGTTCTGCATTCTTTAGTGTCAGGTTTAGGATTTTAAAGTTGAAGTTATACTTTCTGTTACACTCCCCTTTCTCAAATGTCCTGCAGATGTTTGGGAAAAGCTGCAAGGCCTGAAACAATAATTAATTCAGAAGAAATATTTTCTTTTTGAAAAATTCATACTACCACTTCTACCCTTTAATTTTCTATTATCCATTCACTCCCCCTGCACGGTTTACATACAGACATCACACAAAAAACCTTTTGATCCTTCTTTCATTGTGCCCCAGCCAGTTTCCCTTACCCTGCTGAGGGGCAGAGCAGAGAATGCAAGATTCAGAATTGAGAGGACCATATTCAGGTCCTGGCCCTGTTACTGACAAGCTGGGCAACCAGGCCCAAGTCACTCTGTTGGAAAGAACAAGTAAAATGTTGTCTCCATACTATTCTCATGAATACAGAGTGCTATATGTTCATAGTATTATTGGTACCAACTTGAGTAAGACACTGTACCTCTGATGGAAGCCATGGCATAAAAATTGCATCTGCAGCCTCTGGAGCCAAGGTCAAGAAAGAATCAATCAATTACAAATGGAACATTTATTTTTACTGCTGAGGAAACTGAGGTATGGAGTGTAAACACTCACCAAGTTCACCAATCTAGAACTAGAAGCTTTATATCTCCCCCTGCACCACATCACTGGACACTCACCTGGCTACCTGGCTTTGTGGAAGGAGAAAAAGGAGAAGAGGAAGAAATGTCTTTATAGGATAAGAAAAAAACTAAGTGTGGAAGGAATAACAGAACATAACCAACAGCCTAGGATTGTCAGTGCTCTAGAGACTGAAGAACACCTAGGTACCCATAGCCTAATGAAGAGAAAGGACATTTGAGCTGGAATATGGTGGGAGCAAAGTGGGGTGCTTACCTTTGGAATGTCAAGGGAGGACAAAGAAAAGGAGATGGAAAATCTGTAATCTATGAGATGTGTGTCTGAAGGAAATCATTTTGGTAAAGAGGCAGAAATAACTGAGCCTGACTAATAATATCAAGAGCAAATATATATCGAATACCCATACTATTAAATGCATGCTTACCTTAAGAATCAAGCTGTCAAAGTTGCAAATATTCTCTCCTCTGTACAGGCTTCTGAATCAAAAAATTGTTATATTATATTTGAAGAAATAACTTTCTTAAAGCAAATTTAGGTGAATCAAATAGAACTAATTCTCAGTAGTATTTAGACCCTTTGGGACTTAAACCCTTTTTTGCATACCTGCTCCAACACTTAACTCTAGAACCTTTGGCAAGTTATTTAACTTTTCTGAGCCTCTATTTTCCCATCTGCAATATGGGAATAATAGTAAGCCCTTGCAGAGTTTGTCCAAGTGTTTGATAAGATTGTACTGCCAAGCAAAGTGCTTGGTATGTAATAAAAATGCTGGGTGTGCTTCAGAAATTCTAGGTCCTTTTTTAAGTTCAAGAAAGAAATGATCTTAGAGAGAGAAAAACAATCCAAGCGCAGATTCTTAGGCTATTAAGTCAAAACTATTCCAAGCTGTGTTTCAGTTTATTATAAGGGAATCAAAAAGGATGTCAAATTTTTAATGTAATGTGTGGTCTACAAGACAACAGTCATTATATTAATCACTTTGAATATCATCTCTAATCTTCACCACAAATCTGTGAGATTGATATTATTATCCCTATTTTAGATGAAGAAAGAGAGTCAACAGACTAAGTAATACTGACAGTAGGTTCCCAGGAGTAAAGAAGTGATTCCAGCCCAGATCTGAAGAAAGAAAACCACATCGGTGTTTTCTTGTCTTTACCATACGTTGCATGTCCAACTGAATATAACATTACATGAAAGGTATGTAAATGTTTTATTTTGACAGAACAGGATGTTAAAGTCTTAATTATATACCTTTACATAAACACTCTCACAGTCTTCATTCAAAACCCAGTTTCAACTTTTTTTCAGAGTTTGAACTGCTTGTATCAAACTGTGACAAGGGGAACCCTGCAACTGAATATCAGCTTCTTCTACTTTCAGCTAGATTTTCCTCCCAGGATTGATGTGAAATCAGTATGAGGCAATCAGTGCCAAAGATTTTTGTCAGTTTTCCACTGCCTTGGCTTAAATAAACACTTAATGTAAACGCAGGGCAGTGAGGAAAGGAAGAAAGACTCATGCACACTCACACAGATGCACTGTTGCACAGACACACAACCTCATAAAGACACTTTGTCATGGTTCACTTGGAAAAATCCAAATGAAAAAGGAGGAGGTGGATGAATAATAAAGCAAAGGAGAAAAGGGAACTAATTTAGGGATAATGAGTGAAAGACTGCCTCAATAAAGAAGAACAACCCTGTGTCATTAGGTGGCAAGCTTAGCCTTTGGGCAAAATTACACTTCGAAGCCCTGCTCCAATTACCTGTCTTTAAGTATAAGTGAAGGGGAAATATAAAGAAGAGGGGGGAATACTTTTTTTTGCAGAACTGTAGTAACATTCAGAGAGAATTAACTGTTGCTTTCACAAAGAGACTCTTCTCACGATTGCAACTATGAAAGGTGAGAATCCACCATCCCCATGTGAAACATGCGTTTGGCCAGCAGATGAACCCCATTCCTTCCAGTGGTCCAAAAAGGAACTGAGGAGCCAGGAAAGTGTGTCCCCATATTTCCATCTTGCCCTAACATCTGGGAATTTCAGAAGCCTTTGAATAAAGCAGCAAGCTTCCATCTGAGGTGACCTGCTTGTAGCATGGGTCAGTTCATGAGAATGAGGTTCTTAGACACAAGGACTAATGACAGGGCTGGAAAGCCTGCTGATGAGAAAGTCCTGAGCCTGGGACAATGCATACAAAAGCCTGGTTAAGGAGCTCTTCCAAAGTCATTCCTTCCTCTCCCCACCAGCAACCACTATGTATAAAGGTAGGGGTGGGGTAGAAGGATAAAGATGATCAAGGAAAGGGAACCATAATAAGAGGTTTATCTCTGAATGACTCAAATTTCCCCCTTCCCAGATATCAACTCTATTACAACTGATTGCCTTATCTAATCCCAACTCAATTTGGGGATAATTGTTGGCTTTTAAAAAGGTAAGCAGGAGATATTCTTTTCACAACTGCCTGCTTTTCTCAAGTGTCCTGCTTCCTAAAATCCCCTTTAATAAGGATTAATTGCATGTAAGTCAGCTTCCTTTTTGATGCCATAACAACAATGTTCCTTGTAATCTGGCCAAGTACAGGATATTTTTAAAACCATGTAGCTAACAGGTGTGTACTTCCTGCCTCCAGGTGAAATTGGCAGCTGCCCCCAGATTCCAAAATATGTGTAAGCATTACCTCCAGGGTAGGTTAGGACTTATTTCCTTTCCTCACACTGTTTCCCACAGGGAGAGCAACATTTGAAAATCTTTCAGATCCCCTAGGTGTACTCATCTTTGCCTTGTGTAGAAGGGACAAGGTGCAATCATCTTGGAAAGACTTCACCATGTCAGTGTCATTGTCAGCCTCAGATACCTGCATAAAACATAAATATTTTTAACTTCAAATTTCAAATCAGCAGCAGATCCTTCCAAATTATCAATTTAGGATTTATTAATTTAGGGCCTTATAATTTTTTTTTTAGAGTTATTACTTGGTGAAGAGAGATTCATTTCAAAATATGATTTAGGCTGGTGCTTCTCAAACTTTGGAGCCTATCAGTGTTCTTGCATGTGTGTATGCTAAGTTGCTTCAGTCATGTCCAACTCTTTGTGACCCCGTGGACTGTAGCCCACCAGGTTCCCCTGTCCGTGGGATTCTCCAGGCAAGGGTACCAGAGTGGGTTGCCCTGCCCTCCTCCAGGGGATCTTCCTGACCCAGGGATTGAACCCATGTCTCCTGTGGTTCCTTTACTGCAGGTGGATTCTTTACTGCTGAGCCACCAGGGAAGCCCAAAGTCTTCTTGAGAACTCAGTAAAAACAGAGGTCCAGGCCTACTATACTGGGTCTCTGATTCTTTATTTGGTCCCTGGGTGATTCTAATATACACCACCAGCTGGAGAAATTCTGTATTAGACAAATATCAAGTACTTACATTGACTCCTACCCATATCTTCTAATGGTATAGCCTCTTAGACTCCTGGCTCCCTCTGTCTTATTTAGGGCAGAACCTCCCATATGTTAAGTCATTCTGACCCTAGTTTCCCAAGCTCACAAATCATTCTTTGGGGAAAACGGGCAAAAACAAGATTGCAAAGTGCCTTTTGTCTATAGTGTACATATCACTGCTGCTCCCAAACTTCTATCTCTGGTCCTCAACTCTTTTTCTGAAGATTAGATTCTCTATATATCCACTCTACCTGGTTGAGATGGTTGGATGGCATCACCAACTCAATGGACATGAGTTTGAGCAAGCTCCAGGAGATAGTGATGGACAGGGAGGCCTGGCATGCTGTAGCCCATGGGTTCGCAAAGAGTCGGACATGACTTAGCTACTGAACAACAGCAAAAAACACCTGGGTGTGTGGCAGACTCATGAAAGAGCATGTGGAAGGCCAAGCTCTTCATCCCTCCCCTCAAAAAGCCTGCTCCTCTATTCTGGGATGTAAATCATTATCTTTACAAAATCTTTTAACCGTAAAAAGATCATCATTTAAGAACTTATAAATCAGTATTAAATTCCAGGACCCTATCATGGCATCCGGTCATATCACTTCATGGCAAATAGATGGGGAAACAGTGGAAACAGTGGCAGACTTTATTTTGGGGGCGGGGGGGGCGCTCCAAAATCACTGCAGATGGTGACTGCAGCCATGAAATAAAAGACGCTTACTCTTTGGAACAAAAGCTATGACCAACGTAGACAGCATATTAAAAAGCAAAGACATTACTTTGCCAACAAAGGTCCATCTCATCAAGGCTATGGTTTTTCCAATAGTCATGTATGGATGTGAGAGTTGGACTATAAAGAAAGCTGAGCGCCAAAGAATTGATGCTTTTGAACTGTGGTGTTGGAGAAGACTCTTGAGAGTCCCTTGGACTGCAAGGAGATCCAACCAGTCCATTCTCAAGGAAAGCAGTCCTGAATATTCATTGGAAGGACTGATGCTGAAGCTGAGGCCCCAAGACCATGGCCATCTGATGCAAAAAGCTGACTCATTTGAAAAGACCCTGATGCTGGGAAAGATTGAAGGTGGGAGAAGGGGACAACAGAGGATGATGTGGTTGGATGGCATCACCAACTTGATGGACATGAGTTTGGGTAAAATCTGGGAGTTGGTGATGGGAGGCTTGGCGGAGAAGGCAATGGCACCCCACTCCAGTACTCTTGCCTGGAAAATCCCATGGATGGAGGAGCCTGGTAGGCTGCAGTCCATGGGGTCGCTAAGAGTCGGACACGACTGAGCGACTTCACTTTCACTTTTCACTTTCACGCATTGGAGAAGGAAATGGCAACCCACTCCAGTGTTCTTGCCTGGAGAGTCCCAGGGACGGGGGAGCCTGGTGGGCTGCCATCTATGGGGTCGAACAGAGTCGGACACGACTGAAGCGACTGAACAGTAGCAGCAGCAGGGAGGCTTGGTGTGCTGAGATCCATGGGGTGGCAAAGAGTCAGACACGACTGAGCGACTGAACTGAACTAACTTGGAAAGAGCTTATATTTACAGCTATTCAGAAAGAGTTTATAATTTTAACTCACTCACTAGATAAGAATGTGGGAGAGTTTCCAAAAGCTCTCTGGGCCCCCTTTCCCTCAGCTCTGAAACAAGACAATCAAATCTATATCACCAAACCTTAAAGTAAGTAGTAAAATGAGATAATCCTTATAAAGTACAAAAGTGGACATAAAAGACTCAAGTCAAATGTTAAGACAGATGGGCTAATTAATAAATTGTTGATTCTAGCAAGATAGTTATGACTCAGTACATACAGGTAAAGGAAACAGCAAATCCACATCTCCATAGCCCAGGAATGGAAGAGGAAATAGTATTTGCAGTGTTTTACATTGAAGAAAAGAGATGTTTCCTTCTGTCATTCAAGGTCATATCTAAACAAAAAATGAGAGAGGTTAGAATCATATGCCTTAACTAATAATTTTAAAATTAAAGTAGTGATGTAAGGACTTTGCTATATCCTATTACATGAAATAAACTAATGCAAATAAAGTAGGCCATGATTCATCCATTCTAAAAAAAAAAAAAAAAAAAAGGATTCTTTTATTAAAAGACAAAAAGAATGAGAAAAAAATCAGTGGGCTACAATGATGAACATTTTTCACTCTAGGTATATTATTCTATAATACTATATTTAATCACTAATGCCATCTCTACATAATTACTATAAAAGTGTAGCTTATTTTTAAATTTACAAGTGCTTTGTTTTATTACCAGTATCTTCCCTCCCAAACTATTAGAAAAACATTCAACTTAAATACTCTCAGTGGGGGAAAAATTTCCCATGAATATATACTACTGTATTTTACAGCTCACAAAATTTTAAAAGCAAGCAGTGATAACAACTAATGATAGTCTCCTAAAAGAAAGGAACTGGTACACAGTGTCCCATCCTCCAAGGAGCAAGATGATGGCTGTGGTCCTGCGAGACAAACCAAGATGATTAACTGAAAATGGATAGAGACTTAGACTTTGTGTCATGAGACATACTTGGATCCAGAAATCCTTTTGTGAACAGAGGGATCAAGTCTGAATGCATTCTTAAATGTACGATCTGTTCTCCATGAAGCCTGAGCCGCTCACTGGTGGTTTGCTGGGTACTTAATAAATCATATTTAGATATTTTAAACATATAGACGCCCAACATATATGACGCATTAAAAGAAGCAAAAAACAAGCATTTACCAAATGTCGACTGTGTGCCATAAGATTTGTTTACTAATCTCACAGGTCTTCACAACACCCCTGCCAGGGCAATGTTATTAATACCAGCTTGATAGGTTGAGAAACTGAGCCTCAGTGAGCGCAAGTAGCCTTCCCAAAGCTGCACAGAGAGTTTATGGCAAAACTAAGACTCAAATTCGTGTTTGCCTGACCCCTAAATCTGTTCTATTTCTACAATACGACTTCAACTTACCAGAATTTTTTCTAATTTCCTGTTTTTCACATTTAACTTTATTTTCTTACCTCTTTTTACATATCTGTTCTGAAACCTCTCACCCAAACATCACTTCCATTCAATTTATCATTAACAAAAGCATAGCAAGCAATTTATACTTCAATAGAGAGCAAAAAAATAATTAATACTACTTAATGCTACTAGAAACATCTCATGTTACAAGATATTTTCACACAAACCAGCATGTTTTTACTTCACCACAGAAAAACAGGCTAAGGGATGCAAAGTGTCCCTTCCAGAGAAGCAGAATAAGAAGGGAATGAAATCAACATGCCTATCACTTTACAATGACCATATAAGTAGTAACCAGTATATCAGTTTTACAGATGAGGAATTGAAGCTCAGAATGACATAAGTGATTAGTAATGTCAGTAACCGATTTGTCATTTTTCAGTACACTTATCTCTTGTCAAATTTCCTTGCCTTTAAGCCACATTTAACCCAAAAGAGACACACAAAAGGAAAAAACAAAAACATAGTATCTTGAAAATATTTGGAGATTCTAATCTCAAAGATGCCTCCTCTTTCAAAATATTTCTGATCCTCCTTCTTTGCCCCTCCTGGGTTAACTATTCTTTTATGAACTTGCTATATGCTACAGGAGCCACAAAAATAAATAGCACATTGTTCCTGCCCTCAAGGAATTTACAATCCAGGAGGGTGAGGAAAGATTACAGCTGAATTGTTTCAGAGCATACATCCAAATACACTAAATGAATTAAAATATTAAACGCCAACTAAAAATATAAACTGGAAAAAAGATGACCAATCCTAAAATGAGGAAAGCTTTTGTGAACTTAAAACACATAGAAGAACACACAGAGGGGAGAAAAGTTTTAATGTCTTTTCTTCATGATATTTCATTTATATTCTTTTGTGAAATTCCTCTCCATAATTTTTGCAAATTTTTTCTATTAGAGTATTCTTTCCCCTGCTGATTTGTAAGAAATCTTGATATTTTAAATACAGTCACATTTTGTATGTCATGTATCTTGGATATGTTTTTTCCCAGATAACAATTTGCTTTTGACTTTTGATGATAAGTTTTTTTTTTTTTTAACTGGATTTTTAATGCCTGTGTTATGTTTAATCTTTTATTCTTTCTTCTTTGGCTTTCATTTTGGTTAGAAAGTTCTTTTTTTTTTTTTTTTTTTTTTTACATTTAACATTTTAAATAACCTGAAAATTATTTGGTGTATTTTAGAAGCTAAGATTCTGACTTAAACATTTTGAAACAATTACTCACAACTCTTGCATGAAATATAGTTCCCATTGATTTGACTTGCCATCAGTAGTATATGTTCAATTCTTAACTATAATAAAATTTCTTAGGTTTCTATTTTGTTTCACTTGCAACTTCCTCCTCCTTTCTCCTTTTCTTCTTTCTCCTCCACCTCCTTTCAGTCTCTTTCTCCTTTTCTTTCTTGTAAGTACCTCACACCATTGAAAGTTTCTAAACCATAAAATGATACCATTAGTCCCGATCTTTAGATTCATTTAGGGACAGTGTGTGGCTTGTACTGGTGACAGGAAAGACAGAAAACTAAGACCACTCTGGCTTAGGGTGGAAGCAACGAAATGGAAAGGAGGGTGACAAATGTGAGACACTCTGCAAAGGAAAGCTGCTTGATGGAGTCATCACTTAGAGGTGGGGCATAAGAGAAAGGAGACAGTTGAAACGCCCCACAGACTTCTAATGCAATTGGTCAGAATGAGTAGTAGTATTAATAAGAAAGTGGGGACCCAGAAGAAGAAAGCAGGTGGCAGGAAGAGAGAGAGAGAATAAGATTTGGAAGGGACTGATCATTGACTCCCACTTGCAATCTTAAATGAACAAAGCCTAACCTAAGTTTGTGACTTTGAAATTACTGCCATATCAACAGGTAAAGCAGCACTCAAGATGAGAAGAAAAAGCTTGCTATGCCTGTGACCTAACTGAACAACCATTAAGTTAGTAAGAAGAATATTCCACACACTCTGATCCAAGTTCAGTATCATTTTACTTCCCTGCAGAAATGGGAAAAGATACAAGGAAACAAAATGCATGTTACAGATCTTGATATTACAGAGTTTAGTCTTAGTTTTTCCTTCCTTCAGTGTTATACAAAATACTCTGAGACAACCACCCCCAAACTGTCACATCCTGTTTTGAACCCCACTGAGTTTGGGGAAACTAGTTGCTTCTATTATTTCATAATAACCAACAGTCTCTACACAAATTATTTCTCTTATAAGGTTGCTACAGCTACTGAGATTATCAGGCTCTGTATGGAGAAGGGGCATCTGGAGCACACTTTCAGCTTCAAAATAACTCACTTCCACCAGCGTTCTCTACTTCCCAGGTAATTTACACACCACTGAATCCAGTGCTCTTCAGTAAGATCTCTCCTTTATTGAACAGCTGCAAAGCAAGAAGAAAGGATAAAGTGGGATCAGTGGACAGCAGGGAGAGATAAAAGCTTGAGTAACTAAGGCTTTGGATGAAACTGTTATCTCTATTCGGTGAACCAGACGTTAACATTCCATCTCATTCATAGAGTTCTTTGATTGATTTGACAAAGGCTTGGAGGAATGTAATTCATTAGTATGAGGACTTTGTCATGGTTCAGTAACCACTAAGCTCTCTTCATTTTGTAATACTGGGCACACCTATATAATGGTCCCTGATTTATTACAGTTACATTGTTTTCTGTTTAAAAGAGAATTCTTTTTTTCTTCACTGGCCTGTGAATGAAAGTATGAGCTTTTAACTTTTTTCTTTTATTCATCTCAGTTCACTGATATTGACAAATACCTCTACTTTTGTATGACATCCTTTCTTCTCTTCTTCCTTATCTATAATCCTCCTTCATTCCTATCATATTTTTAAAAGTTTCTATTGGCTCTTGCTTCTACTACTAGGAAGAGGGATTCCTCCTCCTCCCACTTTCATCAAGATATGATGACAAACAAGAAAACAATAATAAAGAAAAACTATAGCCAGGAGGCCTAGGCCCCAGTGCCAGCTCTCTTCCTAATTAAACATGTGACTTTAAACTAATGCTTTCATTTTTCTGGGAATATTAATTGAGGTGATGAGACTTGGTCCATGTCATCTCTAAACCTCTGTTTTTCTGATTCAAACAATATTGAGACATTACCAAGTCAAATATACCATAATTTTTCCTCACTTGATGTGAATCAGCAAATGAATAACAGCTGCAACCTTCGATATGATAATCATTAGCAACATGTGGTGAAATAGATTTAAATTCAAGGTGCTTACAATAATATAATTTTAAAATTTAATACATCAGGCACACTAACCACATTTCAAGTGCTTAAAAGCTACATGTGGCTAGTGATAGATTGGGCAGATATCACAGAACATTTATACCATCTTAGAAAGTTCTCTGGACAGCCCTGAGTTAAAACAACCTCATATGTATCTGGGCTTCCCTGGTAGCTCGGCTGGTAAACAATCCTCCTGCAACACAGGAGACTCTGGTTCAATTCCTGGGTCAGGAAAATCCTCTGGAGACGGGATAGGCTACCCACTCCAGTATTCTTGGACTTCCCAGGTGGCTCAGATGATAAAGAATCTGCCAGCAATGCAGGAGACCTGGGTTCAATCCCTGTGTTGGAAAGATCCCTTGGAGGAGGGCATGGCAACTCACTCCAGTATTCTTGCCTGGAGAATCCCCATGGACAGAGAAGCCTGGCAGGCTGCAGTCCATGAGGTCGCAGAGTCAGACACAAATGAGCTACTAAGCACAGTATGTATTAAACACAGACAAGATCATAGAAATTATAACCACTCCCTTCAAAAAGATCATAATTAAGAGAAAAAATACAAACATACTTGCAGTGTTTTACTATATATATTAAATATTTGTTATGGCTGCATTAGAGAAGATATCAAAATATAAGATGTGGCCTGTTTTCTTATCAGAGCTCCCTTGTCTTCATTCCCACATCTGTAAAATGAGGAGATAATACTAGAACATCTGTACATCCTCTTCTGGATTTAAGATTCTGATTCTTCAGGGTTTATAAGTTTATATGGTCATCTTTAGTCTAAGAAATTATTAAGGAAATGGTAGGATTTAACCTGGGCTTTGAAAGATATATGAGATTGGGAAAGGCAGAGACATGAGGGGAAGGTATACGTGGAGGATGTGAACTAAAGGCAAGCTGTACCAAAATAGGTTTAAGTCAAACAAGTAGTTCTCCTAACACTGATGGCTTTGAGGAAGCCATGACTTAGGGGTAATAAGTTAGGAATGGGACTTCCCACTTGGGCTGGGAAGTTTAACTCTACACTAGAACCCTGTTCAACTCTAAGTGTCTTAAATTGTGAGAGTATAAGTTGAAGTATCAATATATAGGTAGAGTAAGAATTGAGAGCATAAGATGAAGGGGCAGAAATTATTTCTTAGGTTGTGATATCCAAATCAATAAAAAGTTAGCTTAGAGTCTCATTCCCCAACCAACATGGTGGGGCATGGAGGGGCCACAGAGAAATGCAATTGGAACAATCTTAAGGGCGAGGAATATAAGAGAACCATTAGGGTCTCTCCATCCTATTGAGGAATATTGTATAAAGATAAAAGCACAGTGCTTTGTCTATCTGAAAATGCTGCAACTTCCTGAAATGAATCTGAACTTCAATTTAGACTAGATTGGCTCAGAACCTCTTGAAGCAAAACTGTGGTCTCAGGGTTGGAAACATGATTAAGTCATTCCAGAGAACAAAATAGTATACTTTCCCAAGAGTGAGGAATGTGTTCCCTGCCTACTTAGAAGGATGTTCTTTCAACATGTCTACTTTCCTGGTGGGAACAAGTTTCAGAAGACTGTAATCTCATCAAAGGGAGCCAAGTGGCAGAGACTCTCTCCACAGGGGGAGCTAATCATCAAGGCTTCCTTTCTTTTCTCTCAGGCTTTATTCATTGTTTTCCTGGGGCCTAGTTTCCAAGCTATTGAAATTTTCCTTGATCCCTCTCAACCTTCAATCAGATTGAGGAAGTGATGATTTCCCCTGGATTCTTTCTTTTCAGCTCACTCTTTTGAATTAAAGTGTTCATCAGGTCTTATCACAATACATGATTGGTCTAGCATTTGACATTTTGTAGTCTTAGACACAAGTCTGAAATGAGTCTGGCTTCAGAGGCCCCCAAAATAGTACCATGACTACCCAAGACTGAGCCATATAGAGTAGGCTGAAAGTAAAGAAAGTGTTAGTTCCTCAGTCATGTACAACATGACCCCATGACCTGTAGCCCAGCCAGCCAGGCTCCTCTGTCCTTGGAGTTCTCCAAGCAAGAATACTAGAGTGGGTAGCCATTCCCTTCTCCAAGGGATCTTCCCAACCCAGGGGTTAAATCTCCCACATTGCAGGCAGATTCTTTACCATCTGAGCCACCAGGGAAGCCCAGAGATTAGGCTACACCTCAGCTAAATGATTCAAAGACAAAACTCAATTTAAAATAGAGAGGCACTTTAGCAACTTCAGGAGTTTAAGCAATTTTATCAGAGAAGTCATTGAGTCTCTACACTTTTATTCCACAAATTCATAAGGATGTCCCAACAATTGTTTTTGTCCTTATACAACAAAACATGGCAATCCTGACTTCTTTTGTCTTCTCTTTCCTTTACCAACTAACCAGAGGGTTATAGAAATGCTTTTCTTTCAAAGACTATAGGAAAGCAATGGCTTCTCAACACAGATGAGTGTTTAATAGATAACTCATAGTCCTGCTAACCCAGCACAGTGATAGCTAGGCTTTGGCTTCTCAGTCATACACACGCTGGAGAACCAGACTGAATGTCCTCTTATAATCCATGAGATAGACTGCTGGGAGTAGAGGTGAAGAAAAAGAAGAACATCAGAGTATGCCTTTTGTTTTACTGAGGTCTATGGGCCAAATCTGTCCATTACCTGTTCTTAGGTAGATAAAGTTTTATGGGAACACATCCATGCCCACTTTTCTGTATAGTGTATGACTGCTTTTTTTTCTTTTTTTGGCCTTGCCATGGGGTATGTGCCATGGGTCAGGATCCTAGTTCCCTGACCAGGGATCGAACCTGCACTAAAAGTGTGGAGTCTCAACCACTGGACTGCCAGGGAAGTCCACAGAGTCTTTTTGAATGAAAAGACTCATCCTTTTAATATGATATTGATAAACTGTGCTATAGCCATATTGGAAGAGTATTCAGGTCAACAGTTGATTCAACTATCATCTTCTCTAGTTGGGGAGCCAGTGGTTGCCCAGACGTATGGCAATGTACATTCTGTTCCTTGCTATAAAGGAGATGAGGAATTGTTCTGACATGAATTATCCTGCTCTCTGCTATAACGTCAGTTACATTACATCACAGTTTACCAAGACAGACCAGACATTGTGTGGCTTCAAAGGTCTTCTTATTTGGCTTTTCCAGCTCCCTCTTAGGGGAGGTAGTAGCTGAAACCTGAGAAAGAGAAATGCTTCTAAGTTGGTCAGAAGCCTGTGGGAACTGCCCATTTAAACACCACCTTTATAACCAGCACTGAGAGAATGTAACATTATCCCAATCACACAATAAATGTTAGCAGTCGCCAAATGATAACATGTCCTTTCCTTCTTCTTATAGGTTTCCTCATACTAGAAAGACATTCTGTTTTGGGTAGGTACACTTTCCAAACAATGTGTTTAAGACACATTTATAAATACTTTTATTTGCAAGCACCAGAAAACAGCTATTCAGCTCCAAACCGTAGATCTTGGAGGGTGCCAGGAAAATAAACACAGAACCTTGTAATGATTCTCATAAACAGTTGAATTTATCTCTTGGCAACTTTTCACAACCCCTTCAGCAAACAGGGCACCCAGGCATGAAAGAGGAATAATTAAGGCACATGCCCTTAAGTGACAGCATTTAGCAAGTAACAGGAAAGGCAGTCTTTTCATTCTCCTTGCTCCCTGCTACCCATCAATCCCCTACTCCCAATGCCATTCTAGAAATCAAATCCAGTATACAGATTTAAACAAATCTTACTCCCTCTGGAAATTCTTCGAACTTCAGGATGGAGTTTTCCACCTGGTGAATCCTCAGAAGATTCACTCGAAGGGCATTAGGGTTTTGTGGTACAGTAATATCAGTCATTCTCTTGCTTCTTCAAACAAAAGATGTGGACTTACAAGGGACCTTCCTAGCGCTATACGGGAGATGCCCATACTGCCTCCTGGTTTACAAATGTCAGTAGGCACTGTGTATGGTGTGTGTTGTAGAGACTCGGTAGCCAAGCTAGGACCTTCTGAGTAGCAGATAGTGGTCTCGCTTCCTGGAAAACATAGTTTCAGACCAGACAAGCAGCTCACCAATCACTCTAGTTTCTGGATCTAACAGAGAAAAGTTGTGAAGAATGGCAAGATATGCCATCCCAAAATATGACAGTAGGAGTTCAAAACATGCTGACTATAGTGAACCCCTGATTCTTTATTAGCTCTCCAGGTGATTCTAAAATATACCAGTTTGAGAAACTGTTGCTTAGACAAATGTCAAGTACGCACACTGACTCTTACCTACATCTTCTAATGCTGTAGCTTCTTAGACTCCTGGCTCCGTCTGTCTTATGTGGGGCAGAACCTCTCATATGTTAAGTCAGTCTGCCCTTAGTTTCCCAACCTCACAATCCATTCTGTGAATGGAGAAAATGGGTAAAAATGAGTCAAGATTGCAAGTGCCTTTTCTAACATAGAAACGTTGTGAAAGATGGCAGAACCTGCCAAAATATGACAGGAGTTCAGAGCATGCCACTTCAACATGTGCCGCTTTAATGTGCTGTTTATTTTGAGCCTTAGGCCCTTGAAAAACAGCAAATGCAGGGAGAGGCCTTCTCTGAACTCACCTCAGAGAGATTCTGCCTAAAGACAGATTCTCCAAAAGAATTCACTTGTCACAAATCCCCTCTGTGGGAGATTCATCAACCAGGGAAAATTGACTCTTGTCACCAGTGAGGAGACTAGAAGTTGACATCGCACCCAGACAAACTTTGTCACAAACCGTCATACCTCCTATCTACTCTCCTGAGGGCCCGTTCATCTTTCCTACAAATCATTCACTCTCCCCTAAGAGCCTACATCGCCCTCCCTTTTCTCTGTTAAGATAATATTTAAGCCTGAATTCTAAGTTACCTCAGGGATTTACTCATTTTTCCCTATATATTAACATATATACATATTAATAAACTTTGTTTTTTCTCTTATTAATAGCTTTTTATCTCATGGGTCTCAGCTAAGAACTCAGAAAAGTAGAGGGAACATTCTTTTTCCTTCCCTACAGCTGACATACAATTTACACGAGAAGTTTCTCCACCTACATGGAACTTATCGTACTAGAAACTAGAAGAATGGCACCAAAATTCTACATAAGTGCAACAGCAAGAGGGTGTTCCATCAGGTTTTCCATCACCCAAATTAGCACTGATTAGTGAAGGACAGGGTAGAATGTGTGAATCTGAGCTTCAGCAGCCCTATGCTCACTGCATTAGGAAGAAGAGTCAGCTTCTACAGTATTTAGGGTTTTCCTAGAAAATCTGTGAATTATCACGCATGAACATTTGCCTCCAATAAGACCCTAGAACTAATTTTAACCATTCCAAAGAAAGCATCTTCTTGAACTCCATTGACATTTTCAAATTCTCCAGTCTAGGCTAATGTGTTATAGTGATCGTCTTACTGATGAAATAGGCATCAAGTGTTTGAGCCCTCTGTCACAATGGTTTGGGGAAATCTTTATATCTCAGCCAAGATACCATTTAGCTAAAAGTGGATTATCTCTGAAACCATGCAAAACGTTTTGCCTTTCCCAATGAGGTAAGGATATTATTCAATTTTGTGGATAATAAGCCAAGGCATATAAAGAAGTGATGCACTTAAGGTTGTGTAAATTTTAAGTATGACAGCTAGAGGTGCTCTCTCCATTTAGTACTACTTCCACTTCCTCAGAAAGGTATCAATATACTACACTTGAAAGTTCAGATTTTTCCTGACATGTGATAAATATATGGTAAATAACCAGTATAGTACAGTATACGGTTATACTTAATGTTATATTTATTAAGTATATAAGTTATATATATTAAGCATATGCATATACTTAATGTTCAGAGAAGGCAATGGCACCCCACTCCAGTACTCTTGCCTGGAAAATCCCATGGATGGAGGAACCTGGTAGGCTGCAGTCCATGGGGTCGCACAGAGGTGGACACAACTGAAGCGACTTAGCAGCAGCAGCAGCAGCATACTTAATGTTAATATTTCTTATTCTTTCTCTAGGATCCCATCACACTTATTTATCTGCTTTGATGCTTTTTAATGTAACTTACTCATTATATCAGCTTCTAGATGGTAAACAGGAAACTATTCCATATAAAATTATTTACCTCATTATTTCTAATAAAACAGTGCTGACATTTATTAAGGCCTTAATAATTATGTCATTTTCATATAACTTATATTCCTCAAAACCACAGTTACATGTGTATAAATGAGTTCAGAGTTTATATGACTTGCCTGTAATAAGTGATGGAATATGAACTTAGGTCCACCAGAGGAAAGAGTGCTTAAGTAGCTTGTATGTACTTATACTTCACAATTTATGTGACTAGGAAAAGTGAATCTATTATTTAAAATAATAAAATTAGGAAAGGACATCTTTTGAGAGGATAAAATTAGGAGTTTCATTTATGTAAGCTTATTGTAAGGTGAGGGCTTCCCCAGTGACTCAATGATCAAGAATCTGCCTGCAAGGCTAGGAGATATAGGAGATGCGGGTTTGATCCCTGGGTTGGGAAGATCGCCTGGAGGAATGCATAGACACCCACCCCAGTATCCTTGCCTGGAGAATCCCATGAACAGGGAAGTCTGGCGGGCTACAGGCCAGAGCAAAGAGTTGGACACAACTGAAGCAAATAGCACACATGCATTCGTTATAAGGTAAAGGTTGCTGCTGCTGCTAAGTCACTTCAGTCGTGTCCGACCCCATAGACGGCAGCCCACCAGGCTCCCCCAACCCTGGGATTCTCTAGGCAAGAACACTGGAGTGGGTTGCCATTTCCTTCTCCAATGCATGAAAGTGAAAAGTGAAAGTGAAGTTGCTCAGTCGTGTCAGACTCTTAGCGACCCCATGGACTGCAGCCTACCAGGCTCCTCCATCCATGGGATTTCCCAGGCAAGAGTACTGGAATGGGGTGCCATGCCTTCTCCAAGGTAAAGGTTAGACAATCTAAAAGAAATGTCTAATAGCGTATTCAGAAGACCTGGAGAGATTAACAGTACATCTTTGGGACACATCTTGGATGAAGTTGAAACTTTAAGACATTATTTAGTTTTAATGGACAAAAATAATTGGAAATAAAGGAGGCTAGACTGAAGCGACTTAGCAGCAGCAGCAGCAGTAGCAGCAGCAGAAAAGACTTAGAAGATATCTAAAGTTTTGGAAATGTTAGGAAAGGAAAATATCATTTTTTTAGTGTCTACCATCTGCCATACATGGCCTCATATGCACACTCCAGCTTAATGGTTATCAAACAGAGATAATTCTGCTGTCCTCTCAAGGGACATTTTTCAATGTCTGGACACATTTTTATCATAACTGGGCTAGTACAACCAGAATCTGAACAGAGGCTAGGGATGCTGAAATTTTGCCTTGAGTTGTAAAAAAGAAAAAAGTTAAAATGGGAAACATTTATCTGGCATTTTGGGGACAAGCTGTCACAATACGAAAGAACTTTTTCGGGAGAATGACTTCAGGGTAAGCAAGCAACATTTTCTACTACAGGATTACATTTTATGTTAAGAGTGTATCCAGAGCCTTCCCTAAGAAGTTATAAAGGGAAATGAAAAGTGTCAAATAAAAAGAATTTGCCTAGAAAGGACTAAAGTTTGATAGGTTTGGTAGGATAGCAGATAATAGAGAAAGTAAAAACAGTAATTTTTTTCTAAATGGCCTTTAAGTTACAGATTGAGGCTGATGGTATGTATCCTAATTCAACCCACACTTATTAAACTCTGCAGCAGATAAAGCATATATTCACCAATGAGCTTGTTATGGGTTGAATTGTGACACACCCCCTAAACTCAGATATTGAAATACTAACCTTAGCTCAGGTTTTGATCCTAACAGTAGCTCAGGATTTTATCTGATTTGGAGGATAGGGTCTTTAGGGAAGTAATAAAGTTAAATAAAGTGAGGCCATTATGGTGGGCTGCAATAGCCTAAGATAAGTGTCCTTATAAAAAGAAGAAACTTGGGCACAGAGATACACTTAAAGGATTGAGACATAAGAAGTAGACAGCCTAAGAGAATGGCTTGGAATAGATCTTTCCTTCACTGTCCTCGAAAGGAACCAATCTTGCCAACATCTGTGTTTCAAACTAGCCTCCAGACCGTAAGATAATAAATTTCTGATGTTTAAGCCATCAGTTTGTGGTACTTTGTTACAGAAACCCTAGCAAACTAATACACAGTTGTAGAACAGACTCACTTTTCACTTTGATGGTAAATCTTTCTGACAATATCTGAAGGTAATCAGTTTCTTTTGCACTGCTGCTGCTAAGTCACTTCAGTCGTGTCCGACTCTGTGCGACCCCATAGACGGCAGCCCACCAGGTTCCCCCATCCATGGGATTCTCCAGGAAAGAACACTGGAGTGGGTTGCCATTTCTTTTGCACTAGGCTTGGATAAAGCCATTAAGCATACAAGTTGAATGGAGATAAACAAAGGTACTGCCCATGTGTGGCCACTGTTTTATGAAGATTGTAAGAAACAGTATAAAATTAGTAAGTTACCACTTAAACACTAAGGCAAATGAATGAAGTTTTACAGTTTTTCCCTCAATAATCAGGATTTTAGCAATTTGGTAAATACAAAGAGCCTGAGCATCCTAATTTAAATCCTGTGTTCACAAATGAACTTGGAAATACTAGACAACTTCTCTGAGTTTCAACAGTTCCTATACCATAGAAATAGTAGCTGTAAAGTCCTTGGCCTAGTTCTTGGCTCAAAGTACAACTATAAAAAGTAAGTATAATTATTATATTCAAAACCTAGCATAGCATATGGAAGTATGTGTGGTTTGAGCCTAACAAATGTGTATTTGTCCTAATTAATTTCATATTTTTCGTATTTATTTTACTTATTTATTTGGTTTTTCCAGGTCTCTCAGTTGTGGCATGTAGGGATCCTTTTTTTTTTTTTTCAGTTGCAGCATCTGAATCTTTGGTTGGGCATGCTGAGTCTTTAGTTATGGAATGCGAATTCTTAGTTGAGTCATGTGGGATCTAGTTCCCTGACCAGGGATGGAACCCAGGCCCCCTGCTTTTAGAGTGCAGAGTCTTAGCTGCAGGACCACAAGGGAAGTCCCTGTTAGAAAGATGATAACAATAACCCTGTGTACGAGACAGCAAAAGTGACGCTGATGTATGGAACAGTCTTATGGAATCTGTGGGAGAGGGAGAGGGTGGGAAGACTTGGGAGAATGGCATTGAAACATGTAAAATATCATGTATGAAACGAGATGCCAGTCCAGGTTCAATGCACGATACTGGATGCTTGGGGCTAGTGCACTGGGACGACCCAGAGGGATGGTATGGGGAGGGAGGAGGGAGGAGGGTTCAGGATGGGGAGCACATGTATACCTGTGATGGATTCATTTTGATATTTGGCAAAACTAATACAATTATGTAAAGTTTAAAAATAAAATAAAAATTTAAAAAAAAATCTATTAAGTATTTTTGTCAGACCTGTCTTAATACCTCCATATGTCGACATGATCTCACGGAATTACAAATAAGCCCATGAGATGAAGTCTATGACTGTTACATTGTCCCCATTAAACAGGAGAAAAAAATTGAGGTTTAGGAGGTTACATAATTCAGTCAAGATTGCTTCACTAACGAGGTTACAGAATCAGGCCAGGAAACCCAGTCTATCTGAACTCACACCCATAGTTTAACTACAACTTGGGAGTCCCTCTAATTGTTTTCTTATGGAGAGAAGTTAAAGGGAGAGTAATGATTAGGTCACTGTGAACTGTAACAAGTGAAGGTTATCAGAAACTGTGGTGCTTTCCGGAGTGAATGCAGATTTTAACACTGGCTTGCCAAGCCCTACTTGTTACATGCTGAAGTCTGATAAAGGTAACCTGGTATTTAAGTTTTGGGAGAAAAGATACATTCAGTTTTGGGGAAAGCTGGGGACTGTCTCCTAAGACATTTCCCAAACAACCAAGCTTGTACCTTGTTGAGCTGGGGTGGGTGAGGATAAGCACTGGAGCTGAGAGAGAAAGGTCTCCTCCTGCCACCCCTTCACCTTCTGCTGCAACAGCACAGCTGGTGTGTTGGCCTGTGTTCCAGACAATGTGCTTTCCTGACCTTAAGCTTTGGCCCATATGGCATTGCCTCCCCATGTTGAAAAGGGAAAGCTGTTTTGTTTTTTGGAAAATTAGGTTCATATATACATAGTGTTGACTAAGGCGTTATGGGAGCATTTGCTTCTCCTCTAATGTATAAAAGGACCATTTGTTAACTTGTAACCTAGCAAGATGCCCCTTTGGAGAAGGGAGAGGGTTTCGAGGAGCCAGGAAAGCATCTGCTTGCTATTTGCTCAATACTAATCCCCCAAAATCCACTGCCTGAAACCAGACAAAAGACAAATTACATGACTGTTGAGAAGTTTATTTTTGCAGATGGCCAACCTGAAGCTATAGTTCACTGGCAAATTAAGTCTCCTAATACAGAGAAATCTGGCCCAATCATGTGTTTTATAAAAAGCACAAAGTGTGCTTCTCAAACAAATTATTTGGAAACATGGAAGGTGCTAGAGAAAGTGTATAAAGGGGAGCCCTTGCGGCATATTGAGTTTCATCTTTCATGTTTGGTCAGTTCGTATGAAAACAAAGCTGTGAAAACTACTTTACAATTGTCCCAGTGACTCTTGTTTATATTGGTCTAATTCTTCAAAGACATCTACTTGCCTTAGTACCTTAAAAAGGTCAAGCTTCTGTTTCTGGATCCCCAATGATCTGATCTTCCTTCTCTAATACTTCTTTATGGCAAGTGGATATTTATATAATTATATGACATATAGGACATATAGGTTTGTAGAGTATATATACACATATATATCACCTATATATATTCACATATATATCTCTTTTATATGATATATAGGACATATAGGTTAGGTTGAAGATGTGTGTATGTATACCATATATCATATGTAGTCTATAGAGATATATAGCTACAGATACAGATATACGCTAAGACTGATTGCATGGGGCAGAAAGTGAGCAAGTAAGCTACAATAATAAAAGAAAAGAAGACTCAATCTATCCTACTGTTCAGCATGTTTAGTTAATAAAACCATCTGATTCAATTTGCTTTTTAAAATCAGGGTTATATTGAGCAGCAGAGAGTACAGAGATGGAGTAAAGTTGTTAGGAATGAAGATTCCAGTTGTCTTCAAGATAGTAATACTGATAGTAATGGTGACAGCTCTAGTTTAATGAAACAAATGTTTATTTTGTGAGAGGGAGTGGGTTAAGCACTCTCCATATATCTGTGCCACTTAAATTCACTTTGCATATATTTGTGCCATTTAACTTACTATGATATTGGAATTTCCTTTTAATCAATGAATAAACAGGCTTAGAAGGTTATCATGCTAGAAATTCGTAATGGAATCAAGATTCAAAACCTATCAGTCCTACTCCAAATATCTTATGTTAAACTACTCTGCTCTTACTTGTTTACCCATTCATTTATCCAACAAACATTTACTGAATATCTTCTCTGTGCATTCATAAAAAGACATTCTTCATTCCTTGAGCTCTCCATCTACTGGGGGAGGCCTTCAAAAAAATAAGAGCAGTGTGGTGATGTATGTGCTAGAAAGGAGATGAGGAAGGGTGCCAATGCCCAAAAGAACGCAATCCCTAACTGACCCTTGGGAAGGGGAGATGGAGAGAGCTCAGAGGCAGGACATTAACATCCAGAATATGGATCTTTATTCTGCCTTGAAACCAAGAGATGTTCAAAACAGGATTTGTCTGCAAAAAGCACTTGTCTTAACACTTGGTTTTCCCTAAGATTTCATTTTTAAATCCCATAAAATAACCCTATTTAAGATATAAGGAAATCTATTCTATCTCCAAAATTTAACTTCTCTCTGTTCCAAGTTCACAGTATCTCTTTAACTTGTAAGCCTTCATCCTCTATTTCAATACTTTCCTAATGGATTTCCTACCCTTAAGGTTAGTCCCTGTGCTGCTCAACGTCCTTCCTGCTACCAAGGTGAAACCTTTCAATATGAAAACCTGATCATGCCATGTCCTTGCAAAATATCCTTCAGTGATTCCCTGTGATCCTTAACTAGAGTGTACAATTTGGTTCTAAAACTCTGATCCCCTCCATGTTTCACCCATATTGTATTTTAACAGCTATTTTTCAGTGACTACTTGTTACAGCTCGTCTCTAATATTCACAGAAACCTTGGAATGTAGGATACTTATCCTCATTTATAAATGAGGAAATAGAGTATCATAGCAATTGAGTGACCAGCTCAAGTTCATGCCAGTAATAAGTGCCAGAATAACAATCAATACCTGTTGTCTTCACCATTAGACAGTTGACATCTTAAGACAAAAAAGAAAATGCATCTTTTTCATCTCTATATTTCTAACTGTTAGCATAACGCGTGATAGTGAACGAGTGAATAAATGAAATTGGAAACATGTATTCATCCAGTTCTGCTGCATATAAAGTTTGGTTGTCAATTCCACATTCCTTTCACCTTATATTTAAAACAACACACTTCATAGACTTCCTCAAATGACTATTACAAAGTAAAACCAGATTTTTGTTCCTTCTCTTGCGGCCTTCCAAGTGGGACTCTCCAATCCACTTAGACTCCTCTTACCCATAGGTAACAACAAATATTATTGTTTCAATTTTATTGACAGGGACATAGATAAGAAATTAATCCTGTTCCAAAATCATTGAATTCTAATAACTAGAAATCCATCTCCATGAGGCTTTTGACCACATGGTATAAAGAATGAAAGGGGCGTATTAATGGTACAAATAATGAAGGTATCTCTCTCCTGTTGGCATGATGAAGAGGCCCCAAATGAAAAGACCTGAATTCAACAGTCAGGACTTTCTTACAGAGTTTTACCAATTGTATTTTTACTCTATTCATTGAATTCAGGCCCTGAGGATCAAACGAATGAAAGAGTTGGGGAAAAATATTTTATAAGTGGTTCCCATTAACCACAAAATAAATTATGAATATGTAGACTGAGGTCATTATATGTCAGTGCCCTTACCCTGACTAATGCTATTGGTGACACTAGTGGTAAAGAATCCACCTGCCAATGCAGGAGACGCAAGGGACACAGGTTCTATCCCTGAGTTGAGAAGATCTGCTGGAGAAGGAAATGGCAACCCACTCCACTATTCCTGCCTGGAAAATTCCATGGACAGAGGATTCTGGCAGTCCATGGAGTGGCAAAGAGTCAGACATGACTGAACACATGAGCACATGTTGCACGTATTTATATACATTGACTTAACCCCATTTGACAGATGAGAAGGCTAAAAGACTACAGCTCAGTATGAGTGAATATAAGACTCAAACCCAGGACTGCCAGACTTGCAGACCTATGCCTTTTAACAGTTTTCTATTGAATATATAATTATAAAATATCTCAAAACCCATTTTCTAGGGCAGAGAACTAAGCAGCATTATCCTTATATTTCTTTTTTTTAATATAAAGATTCTACAAAGTGACAGGCCTCTCCTCTCTTTGATGATAAGTCATATGCCATGTCCTGCTTAATCTAACCTATAGTAGTCATGATGCAGTAAATTTTTCAGATGCCTGATATAAGGCTGCCAGTTCATGCTAATTCCTAAGCTAATAAGAATGTTCAAAGGAAAATCAGGTCATTTGAAAGAAATGATGCAATATGACTTTGTCATTACATCATCAAAGACATTCTCTACACCAAGAAAAAGTGTCCACTATAAACAGAATGATATATGTAGTCAAATTTATAGAAGACTTAGATAATTTTTTTCACCCATTAATATATCCTGAAAATTAATTTTTTAACAATAATTATGGAGATGTAGGGATTTCTTAATGATTGAGAGCCTCCCAAGAACTACAGATATACAAAGGAACATTCACCCCACTTGCTCAGTAATCCTTTAGGAATAAATTCTCATTTCCAGAATCATTTTGTACTCATAAATTATCCTTAGAGGATGAAAAAAGATAAAAGCTCTAACAAAGAAGACATGAAGATTCTTTTGAACTCTAGGTAAAAGTGTGATATATGTCCAGAAAAATCAATACATTGTACTGCAAACTAAATTTAATTATCAGAAATTCATCTGTTCAGAGTTTGAAGGTGCTTCTGAAAACAAATGATCAAATCTTCATCCCTTTCCTTCTACCCACTCTGCCCACCACTGATAAAACTTGTATCTATCTTCCATATAACATTTTTTTTTTCGAGCTTCCCTTGTAGCTCAGATGTAAAGGAGTCTGCTTGCAATGCGGGAGACCCGGGTTCAATTCTTTTTTTTAATTTTATACTAACATTCTTTTCTTTAATTTTATATTAACACATATATATGAAATCTAGAAAAGTGGCACAGATGAACCCATCCGCAGAGCAAGGATGGAGATGCAGACACAGAGAATGGACATGTGGACCCGAGGGTGGGACAAATTGGCAGATTAGGATTGATGTATAATTGCACTCAGCAATGGCACCCCACTCCAGTACTCTTGCCTGGAAAATCCCATGGACGGAGGAGCCTGGTAGGCTGCAGTCCATGGGGTCGCTGAGTCGGACACGACTGAGCCACTTCACTTTCACTTTTCTCTTTCATGCATTGGAGAAGGAAATGGCAACCCACTCCAGTATTCTTGCCTGGAGAATCCCAGGGACAGCGGAGCCTGGTGGGCTGCCGTCTATGGGGTCGCATAGAGTCAGACACGACTGAAGCGACTTAGCATAGCATAGCATAGCATAGCACACACTAGTAAAGTAATGCCCAAAATTCTCCAAGCCAGGCTTCAGCAATACATGAACCATGAACTTCCAGATGTTCAAGCTGGGTTTAGAAAAGGCAGAGGAACCAGAGATCAAATTGCCAACATCCGCTGGATCATCAAAAAAGCAAGAGAGTTCCAGAAAAACATCTATTTCTGCTTTATTGACTATGCCAAAGCCTTTGACTGTGTGGATCACAATAAACTGTGGAAATTTTTGAAAAAGATGGCAGTACCAGGCCACCTGACCTACCTCTTGAGAAATCTGTATGCAGGTCAGAAAGCAACAGTTAGAACTGGACATAGATCAACAGACTGGTTCCAAACAGGAAAAGGAGTGTATCAAGGCTGTATATTGTCACCCTGCTTATTTAACTTATACACAGTACTTCATGAGAAATGCTGGGCTGGAGGAAGCACAAGCTGGAATCAAGATTGCTGGGAGAAATATCAATAACCTCAGATATGCAGATGACACCATGCTTATGGCAGAAAGTGAAGAAGAACTAAAGAGTCTCTAAAGTGAAAGAGGAGATTGCGACAGCAACCATGTCTGATCGTGGGAAGGGTGGCAAAGGCCTCGGCAAGGGGGGTGCTAAGCGCCATCGCAAAAAAAATTAATAAATAAAGTGAAAGAGGAGAGTGAAAAACTTGGCTTAAAGTCAACATTCAGAAAACTAAGATCATGGCATTTGGTCCCATCACTTCATGGGAAATAGATGGGAAACAGTGGAAACAGTGTCAGACTTTATTTTGGGGGGCTCCAAAATCACTGCAGATGGTGATTGCAGCCATGAAATTAAAAGACACTTACTCCTTGGAAGGAAAGTTATGACCAACCTAGACAACATACTAAAAAGCAGAGACTTTACTTTGCCAACAAAGGTTCATCTAGTCAAGGCTATGGTTTTTCCAGTGGACATGTATGGATGTGAGAGTTGGACTATAAAGAAAGCTGAGCGCCAAAGAACTGATGCTTTTGAACTGTGGTGTTGGAGAAGACTCTTGAGAGTCCCTTGGACTGCAAGAAGATCCAACCAGTCCATTCTAAAGGAGATCAGCCTGGGTGTTCATTGGAAGGACTGATGTTGAAGCTGAAACTCTAATACTTTGGCCACCTGATGCGAAGAGCTAATTCATTTGAAAAGACCCTGATGCTGGGAAAGATTGACAACAGGAGGAGAAGTGGACACAGAGGATGAGATGGTTGGATGTCATCACCGACTCAATGGACGTGGGTTTAGGTGGACTCCGGGAGATGGTGATGGACAGGGAGGCCTGGGGTGCTGTGATTCATGGGGTCCCAAAGAGTCAGACAGGACTGAGTGACTGAACTGAACTGAACTGATATACACTACCATGTGTAAAACAGCCAGCCAGTGGGAACATATTGTATAGCCCAGGGAGCTCAGCTCGGTGCTCTGTTATGATCCAGATATAGGTGGGATAGAAGGGTGGGACAGAGGTCCAAAAGGGAGGAGACATATGTACACATGTAGCTGATTCACTTTGTTGTAGTACAGCAGAAGGTAGCACAACATTGTAAAGGAATTATACTCCCCAAAAAGTGTCTGTACTATTTTGCCTTCCCTGTAACAATGAGCAAGAGTTCCCATTCCTCCATGTCCTCAACAGCATGTGGTTTTGTCTGTGTTCTGGATTTTGATCATTCTAGTAGGTGTCTCTGAGAAGGCAATGGCACCCCACTTCAGTACTCTTGCCTAGAGAATCCCATGGATGGAGGAGCCTGGTAGGCTGTAGTCCATGTGGTCACTAAGAGTCGGACACGACTGAGCGACTTCCCTTTCACGTTTCACTTTTATGCATTGGAGAAGGAAATGGCAACCCACTCCAGTGTTCTTGCCTGGAGAATCCCAGGGACGGGGGAGCCTGGTGAGCTTCCATCTATGGGGTTGCACAGAGTTGGACACGACTGAAGCGACTTAGCAGCAGCAGCAGCAGTAGGTGTGTAGTAGAATCTCATGATTGTTTTAAATTGCAGTTCCCTGATGATATATGATGTTGAGCATCATTTCATGTTTATTTTCCATGTATATATGTTTTTGATGAGGTGTCTACTAATGTCCTTGACCCATTTCTTAATGGGTTGTTATCTTATTGTTAGGTTTTTAGCTACTTGTATGTTTTGGATAATAGTCCTTTATCAGATATGTCTTCTGCAAATATTTTCAACCAATTTGTGGCTTGTCTTCTCATTCTCTTGACAGTGTCCTTTGCAGAGCAGAAAGTTAAAATTTCAACAAAGTCCAGCTAATGGACTTCTTTCACAGACTGTGCTTTTAGTGTTGTTTCTAAAAACTCATCACTAAGCCCAAATTCATCTAAATTTTCTTATGTCAATTTCTAGGAGTTTTACAGTTTTGCATTTAAAATTTAGCTCTCAGATCCATTTTGAGTTAATTTTTGTGAAGGGTGTAAGGTTAATATATAGATGCATTTTTTTTGCTTGTGGATGTCCAGATATTACAGCACCATTTACTTAAGAAACGAACTTTTCTCCATTGTCTCGCATTTAGTCCTTTGTCAAAGATCAGTTGTCTATGTCAGTATATTTCTGGACTCTACGCTGTTCCATTTATCTATTTGTCTAGTCTTTTGCCAGTATCATACCATCTTGGCTCAGTTCAGTCACTTAGTCATGTCCGACTCTTTGCAACCCCATGAACGACAGTACGCCAGACTTCCCTGTCCATCACCAACTCCCAGAGCTTGCTCAAACTCATGTCCATAGAGTCAGTGATGCCATCCAACCATCTCATCCTCTGTCATCCCCTTCTCCTCCTGCCTTCAATCTTTCTCAGCATCACAGTGTTTTCCAATGAGTCAGTTCTTCGCATCAGGTGGCCAGAGTATTGGAATTTCAGCTTCAGCATCAGTCCATCCAAAGAATAGTCAGGACTGATTTCCTTTAGGATGGACTGGTTGGATCTCCTTGCAGTTGAAGGGACTCTCAAGAGTCTTCTCCAACACCACAGTTCAAAAGCATCAATTCTTTGGCACTCAGCTTTCTTTAGCTGAATCTCAGATCCATTTTTAGTTAATTTTTTGTGAAGGATGTAAGGTGAATATATAGATTCAATTTTTTTTAATTATCTTGATTACTAAGTCTTAAAGTTAGGTAATATCAGTCCTCAGACCCTGTTCTCCTTCAGTATTGAGTTGGCTATTCTGCATCTTTTGCTTATTCATATAAACTTAAGTGTCATGTCAACTTCCTGGGATTTTTTTCCCCTCCCTTTTGAAACTCTCTTGCCTCTCCCTCCCCATCCCACTCCTCTAGGTTGATACAAAGCCCCTGTTTGAGTTTCCTGGGCCATACAGCAAATTCCCATTGGCTATCTATTTTACACATTGTAATGCAAGTTTCCAGATTACTCCTTCCATATATCTCACCCTCTCCTCTCCTCTCCCCATGACCACAAGTCCACTTTCCACATCTATTTCTCTACTTCTGCCCCACAAATAAATTCCTCAGGACCATTCCCCCAGACCCCATACATGTGCACTAGAATACGATTTTTATCTTTTTATTTATGTCAGAAAGAAATAGTATAATAGGTTCTAGGTTCATTCACCTCATCAGAACTGACTCAAATGTGTTCCATTTTATAGCTGAGTAATATTCCATTGTGTATATGTACCATGACTTCTTTATCCATTCATCTGTCAATGGACATCTAGGTTGCTTCCATGTTCTAGCTATTGTAAATAGTGCTGCAATGGGATATATGTATCTTTTTCAATTTTGGTTTCCTCAGGGTATATGCCTAGGACTGGGATTGCTGGGTCATATGGTGGTTTTATTCCTAGTTTTTTAAGGCATCTCCATACTGTCTTCCACAGTGCCTGTATCAATTTGCATTCCTACCAACAGTGCAAGAGTGTTCCCTTTTCTCGACACCCTCTCCAGCTTTTATTGTTTGTAGATTTTTTGATAATGGCCATTCTGACCAGTGTGAGGGGATATCTTATTGTGGTTTTGATTTTCATTAGTGAACTCTGGGAGTTGGTGATGGACAGGGAGGCCTGGAGTGCTGCGATTCATGGGGTCGCAAAGAGTCGGACACGACTGAGCAACTGAACTGAACTGAATAATGAGCAGTGTTGAGTATCTTTTCATCTGTGTTAGCCATCTGTATGTCTTCTTTGGAGAAATGTCTGTTTAGGTCTTTTCCCACTTTTTGATTGAGTTGTTTGTTTTTCTGGCATTGAGTTGTATGAGCTGCTTGTATATTTTGGAAATTAATCCTTTGTCAGTTGTTTCATTTGCTATTATTTTCTCCCATTCTGAGGGTTGTCTTTTCACCTTGCTTATAGTTCCTTTGCTGTGTGAAAGCTTTTAAGTTTAATCAGGCCCCACTTGTTTACTTTTGTTTTTATTTCCATTATTCTAGAAAATGGGTCATAGAGAATCTTGCTTTGATTTATCAAGTGTTCATCAATAAATCATTTCAAGGGTCATCGAGTGTTCTGCCTATGTTTTCCTCTAAGAGTTTTATAGTTTCTCATCTTACATTTAGGTCTTTAATCCATTTTGAGTTTATCTTTGTGTATGGTGTTAGGAAGTGTTCTAATTTCATTCTTTTACATGAAGCTGTCCAGTTTCCCCAGTACCATTTATTGAAGAGGCTGTCTTTGCCCCATTGTATATTCTTGCCTTCTTTGTCAAAAATAAGGTACCCATAGGTGCATGGGTTTATTTCTGTGCTTTCTATCTTGTTCCATGGGTCTATATTTCTGTTTCTGTGCCAGTACCATACTGTCTCGATGACTGTAGCTTTGTAGTATAATCTGAAGTCAGGAAGGTTGATTCCTCCCAGCCCCATTCTTTCTCAAGATTGCTTTGGCTATTCAGGGTCTTCTGTGTTTCCATATGAATTGTGAAATTTTTTGTTCTAGCTCTGTGAAAAATGCCATTGGTGATTTGATAGGGATCGCATTGAATCTGTAGACTGCATTTGGTAGTATAGTCATTTTCACAATATTGATTCTTCCTACCCAGGAACATGGACTATCTCTCCATCTGTTTATGTCATCTTTGACTTCTTTCATCAGTGTCTTATAATTTTCTGTGTAAAGTTCTTTTGTCTCCTTAGGTAATTTTATCCCTAGATATTTAATTCTTTTTGTTGCAATGGTGAATGGGATTGATTCCTTAATTTCCCTTTCTGATTTTTCATTGTTAGTATATAGAAATGCAAGTGATTTCTGTATATTGATTCTGTATCCTGCAACTTTGCTAAATTCACTGATTAGCTCTATTAATTTTCTGATACTATCTTTAGGGTTTGCTATGTACAGTATCATGTCATCTGCAAGCAGTGAGAGCTTTACTTCTTCTTTTCTAATCTGGATTCCTTTTATTTTATTTTATTTTTTTCTTCTCTGATTGCTATACATAACAGACTTCCAGAACTGTTGAATAATGGTGGTGAAAGTGGACACCCTTGTTTTGTTCCTGATCTTGGGAATGCTTTCAGTTTTTCACCATTGAGAATAATGTTTGCTGTAGGCTTATCATATATGGCCTTTACTATGTTGAGGTAGGTTCCTTCTATGCCCATTTTTTGAAGAGTTTTAATCATAAATGGGTGCTGAATTTTGTCAAAGGCTTTATCTGCATCTATTGAGATGATCATGTGGTTTTATCTTTCAGTTTGTTAATATGGTGTATCACATTGATTGATATGTGTATATAGAAGAATTCTTGCATTCCTGGAATAAACCCAACTTGATGATGGTGTATGAGCTTTTTGATGTGTTGCTGAATTCTGTTTGCTAAAATTTTGTTGAGGATTTTTGCATCTATGTTCATCAGTGATGTTCACCTGTAGTTTTCTTTTTTGTGTGTTGTCTTTTTCTGGTTTTGGTATCAGGGTGATGGTGGCCTCACAGAATGAGTTTGGAAGTGTTCCTTCCTCTGCAATTTTTTAAAAGAATTTTAGAAGGATAGGCATTAGCTCTTCTCTAAATGTTTGATAGTATTCTCCTGTGAAGCCATCTGGTCTGGGCTTTTGTTTTTGGGGAGATTTTTGATCTCAGCTTCAATTTCAGTGCTTGTAATTTGGTTATTCATAATCTCTATTTCTTCCTGGTTCAGTCTTGGAAGATTGAACTTTTCTAATAGTCTGTCCCTTTCTTTCAGGTTATCCATTTTATTGCCATATAGTTGTTCATAATAATCTCATAATCCTTTGTATTTCTGCATTGTCTGTTGTAACCCCTCCTTTTTCATTTCTAATTTTGTTGATTTTATTCTTCTCTCTGTATCTCTTGATGGGTCTGGCTAAAGGCTTGTCAATTTTGTTTATCTTCTCAAAGAACCAGTTTTTAGTTTTATTTATCTTTACTGTTGTTTCTTTCATTTCTTTTTCATTTATTTCTGCTTGGATCTTTATGATTTCTTTCCTTCTACTAATTTTGGCGTTTTGTTGTTGTTGTTCTTCTTCTTCTTCTTTTTCCAGTTGTTTTAGGTGTAAAGTTAGGTTGTCTATTCAATGATTTTCCTGTTTCTTGAGGTAGGATTGTATTGCTATAAATTTCCCTCTTAGGACTGCTTTTGCTGCATCCCATAGGTTTTGAGTTGTCATGTTTTCATTTGTCATTTGTTTCCAGAAATTTTTTTATTTCCCTTTTGATTTCTTCAGTAACCTGTTGGTTATTTAGAAATGTGTTGTTTAATCTCCATGTGTTTGTATTCTTACAGTTTCTTTTTTTTCTTGTAATTGATATCTAGTCTCATAGCATTGTGGTTGGAGAAGATGCTTGATATGATTTCAATTTTCTTAAATTTACTGAAGTTTGATTTGTGACCCAAGATGTGGTCTATCCTGGAGAATGTTCCATGTGCACTTGAAAGGAAGATGTATTCTTCTGCATTTAGATGGTATGTCCTGAAGATATCAATGAGATTCATCTCATGGCATGCTGCGATTCATGGGTCGCAAAGAGTCAGACACGACTGAGCTACTGAACTGAACTGAACTGAATGTACCATTTAAGACTTGTGTTTCCTTATTAATTTTCTGTTTTGATGATCTGTCAATTGGTGTGAGTGGGGTGTTAACGTCTCCTACGATTATTGTGTTACTGTCAATTTCTCCTTTTATGTCTGTTAGTGTTTGTCTTATGTATTGAGGTGCCCCTATGTTGGGTGCATAGATATTTACAATTGTTATGTCTTCCTCTTGGACTGATCACTTAGTCATTATGTGGTGTCCTCATTTACCTCTTGGAGTCTTCTTTATTTTAAGGTCTATTGTGTCTGGTATGAGGATTGCCACTCTGCTTTCTTTTGCTTCCCATGTGCATGGAATATATATTTCCACCCTCTCACTTTCAGTCTATGTGTGTCTTTAGGTCTGAAGTGGGTTTCTTCTGGACAGCATATATATGGGTCTTGTTTTTGTATCCATTCAGCCAGACTGTCTCTTCTGGTTGAAGCATTTAATCCATTTACATTTAAAGTAATTATTGATATATATGTCCCTACTGCTATTTTCTCAATTGTTTGGGGTTGATTTTGTAGATTTTTTTTCTTCTCTTTATTTCTTGACTATATAAGTCCCTTTAACATATGTTGTAAAGCTGGTTTGGTGGTACTGAATTCTCTTAACTTCTGCTCATCTGAAAAGATTTTTATTTCTCCATCAATTTTGAATGAGATCCCTGCCAGGGACAATCATCTTGGTTGTAGATGTTTCCCTTTCCGTATTTTAAACATATCCTGCCATTCCATTTTGGCCTGCAGACTTTCTGCTGAAAGATCAACTGTTAAGCAGATGTGGTTTCCGTTGTATGTTACTTCTTGCTTCTTCCTTGATGCTTTGCTATCATTATTCTGAATTCTTTTTCAGGTAATTTGCCTATTTCATCTTCATTTATTTTGGACTTCTGTGTTTCTAGTTTGTTCCTTCATTTGTGCAGTATTTCTCTGCCTTTTAATTATTTTCTTTAATTTATTGTGTTTGAGGTCTCCTTTTCCCAGACTTCAAGGTTGAATTCTTTCTTCCTTTTGGTCTCTTCCCTCCTAGGTTGGTCCAGTGGTTTGTGTAAGCTTTGTATAGGGTGAGATTTGTACTGACTATTTGTATGTTTGTTTTTCCTCTGATGGGCAAGGCTGAGTGAGGTAGTAATGCTGTCTGCTGATGATTCAGTTTGTAATTTTGTTTTGTTTGTTGTTTAGATGAGGCGTCCTGCACAGGGTGCTACTGGTGTTTGGGTGATTCTGGGTCTTGTGTTCTAATGGTTTTCTTTGTGTGAGTTCTCACTATTTGATACTCCCTAGGGTTAGATCTCTGGTAGTCTAGGGTCTTGGAGTCAGTGCTCCCACTCCAAAGGCTCAGGGCTTGATCTCTCCTCCAACAGCAGCCACTGCTTCTCTCCACACATGCCTCCCTCAGGATGACTTCCGGCTTCTTGAGCTCCACCTCTCTCATAGCCGTCTGTCAAGTGTCAGATGCAAGTCTTTCCCATCCCTTCCCAGCACGCATATAACATTCTTTACAGACATTTCCCCCCTCGATAGTCCTACAGCAATAGCCAACATTTGACACTCAAAGTCAATTGGTAGGTAAGAACTAGTATTTTATCTTGAGACTTCTGGATAAGAAATAGATATTCAGGGACTTCTCTAGAAGTCCAGTGGTTAGAACCCCATGCTCCTAGTGCAATAAGCATGGGTTTTATCCCTGATTGGCAAACTAGGATCCCTCATGCCACAAGGCACAGGCAAAATAAATAAACAAATGATAAATACATAAATAAATAAACATACACCAAAAAAAGAAAAGGAGTTCATACTATAACCTAAGATATACCATTGAAAGCAGTGCTCATTCTTGTCATTTAATGGACAAACAAGTTGTCCTCTCAAATTGATGTTGTGCCTTTTCTTAGCTCTGTGTTTCTTATCTTCTCATCTTACCCTGCCTATCAATCAGGATTCTCTCTCCAAAAAGCTTTAATGATTATCCCAAACCCACTACATGCTTGAATTTCTATAATTTTTAAAGTCCAGTCTTCTACAAAATATATTATGTTTATTAGTTTAAAACTTGCACCATTTTTAATACATTTTTTTTTCATTCTTCCCTGGTAACCCTCAGTTTGTAGATAGCATCATACAGGATGAAGAAAGATTCTTAAATGTGGAAACTGTAAATTGTTGGGAAAAGATCCATTCAATAATCTTACTTAAAAGTCATCATAATACTCAAAATCCCCACACATAAACCACCTTTTTGGCATGTCCCATTAAAGGTATTTAAAATCACACACTCTTGTGAGGAAATAAATAAGCCCACATTAATCTCAGTCACTAAGACTTTAGTAGAGGTGCATTTGAAGATCCACTAGTCACTGATCAACAAAGTCCTAGATATCTAAAACTCATAAACAGTCATTATAATGCTAAAAACTAACAAAAATATATTTGAAAGCATGCCAGAAGTAATTTTGGTTGCTTCACATACATTAACTCATTTCATCTTTACCAAAATGCTATCAGGTGGATTCTACAATTAAACAATTTATAGATGAGTAAAGTAATGCACAGGACATTAAATAACTTCAAAAGATTTACACATTATGTAAAATAAGGGAATCAGGATTTGGTGGTAGGCAATCTAATCATAAACCCATGCTTTTAACAGCTACACTTCACTAACAAATAAATTTTAGATAAAGAAAAATGGGAATGTTTTGAACTCTAGAGTTCTCCACCAAGAAGAAGAGATTATATAATACCAAGAGTGTTTAGAAAGCAGCATAAAATACCTATGTGCTATTAAAAAGATCATACATCATGACCAAGTGGGCTTTATCCCAGGGATGCAAGGATTCTTCAGTATTCACAAATCAATCAAAATGATATACCACGTTAATAATTTGAAAGATAAAACCTATATGATTATCTCAATAGATGCAGAGAAAGCCTTTGACAAAATTCAACATCGATTTATGATAAAAACCCTCCAGAAAGCAGGCATGGAAAGAACATACCTCAACATAATAAAAGCCATATATGATAAACCCATAACAAACATTATCATCAATGGTGAAAAATGGAAAGCATTTTCCCCTAAAGTCAGGAACAAGACAAGGATGCCCACTCTCACCACTACTGTTCAACATAGTTTTGGCAGTTTTAGCCACAGCAGAGAAGAAAAAGAAATAAAAGGAATCCAGATTGGAAAAGAAGAAGTAAAACTCTCACTGTTTGCAGATGACGTGATCCTCTACATAGAAAACTCTAAAGATTCACCAGAAAACTGCTAGAGTTAATCAATAAATATAGTTAAGTTGCAGGATATAAAATCAACACACAGAAATCCCTTGCATTCCTCTATACTAACAATGAGAAAACAGAAAGAGAAATTAAGGAAACAATTCCATTCACCATTGCAATGAAAAGAATAAAATACTTAGGAATAAATCTACCTAAAGAAACAAAAGACTTATATATAGAAAACTATAAAACACTGATGAAGGAAATCAAAGATGACACAAATAGATGGAAAAATATACCATGTTCATGGATCAGAAGAATTAATATAGTGAAAATGAGTATACTACCCAAAGCAATCTATAGATTCAATGCAATCCCTATCAAGCTACCAACAGTATTTTTCAGAGAACTAGAACAAATAATTTCACAATTTGTATGTAAATACAAAAAAAAAAAAAACTTGAATAGCCAAAGCAATCTTGAGAAAGAAGAATGAAACTTGAGGAATCCACCTGCCTGACTTCAGGCTATTCTATAAAGCAACAGTCATCAAGACAGTATGGTACTGGCACAAAGAGAGGAATATAGCTCAATGGAACAAAATAGAAAGCCCAGAGATAAATCCACACACCTATGGACACCTTATCTTTGACAAAGGAGGCAAGAATATACAATGGAGAAAAGACAATATCTTTAGGAAGTGGTGCTGGGAAACCTGGTCAACCACTTGTAAAAGAATGAAACTAGAACACTTTCTAACACCATAAACAAAAATAAACTCAAAATGGATTAAAGATCTAAACGTAAGACCAGAAACTACAAAGCTCCTAGAGGAAAACATAGGCAAAACACTCTCTGACATTAATCACAGCAGGACCCTCTATGACCCACCTCCCAGAGTAATGGAAATAAAGGCAAAAATAAACAAATGGGAACTAATTAAATTTAAAAAGCTTTTGCACAATGAAGGAAACTATAAGCAAGGTGAAAAGGCAGCCTTCAGAATGGGAGAAAATAATAGCAAATGAAGCAACTACCAAAGAATTAATCTCAAAAATATACAAGCAACTCCTGCAGCTCAATTCCAGAAAAATAAATGACCCAATCAAAAAATGGGCCAAAGAAATAAACAGACATTTCTCCAAAGAAGACATACAGATGTCTAACAAACACATGAAAAGATGCTCAACATCACTCATGATCAGAGGAATGCAAATCAAAACCATAATGAGATACCATCTCACACCAGTCAGAATGGCTGCTGTCAAAAAGTCTACAAAAAATAAATACTGGAGAGGGTGCAGAAAAAAGGGAACCCTCTTACACCATTGGTGGGAATGCAAACTAGTGCAGCCACTATGGAGAACAATGTGGAGACTCCTAAAAAACTGGAAATAGAACTGCCATACAACCCAGCAATCCCACTGCTAGGCATACACACCAAGGAAACCAGAATTGAAAGAGACACGTGTACCCCAATGTTCATCGCAGCACTGTTTACAATAGCCAGGACATGGAAGCAACCTAGATGTCCATTGGCAGACAAATGGATACGAAAGCTGTGGTACATATACACAATGGAATATTACTCAGCTATTAAAAAGAATGCATTTGAATCAGTTCTAATGAGGTAGATGAAACTGGAGCCTATTATACAGAGTGAAGTAAGTCAGAAAGAAAAACACCAATACAGTATATTAACGCATATATATGGAATTTAGAAAGATGATAACAATGACCCTATATGCGAGACAGCCAAAGAGATACAGATGTAAGGAACAGATTTGGACTCTGTAGGAGAAGGCAAGGGTGGGATGATTTGAGCAAACAGCATTGCAACATATATATTATCATATGTGAAATAGATTGCCAGTCCAGGTTCGATGAATGAGACAGGGTGCTCAGGGCTGATGCACTCAGATGACCCTAGGAACGGGATGTGGAGGGAGGTGGGAGGGAGGGTCAGGATGGGGAGCACAGGTACACCCATGGCTGATTCATGTGAATGTATGACAAAAACCACCACAATATTGTAGAGTAATTAGCCTCCAATTTAAAGTAAAATTTTTTTACAAATCCCTATGTGCATAGCCAGGGGTGCAAGTCCTTCTGTTACTTTGTAACTTTGTCTAATGCTTAACAGTTTTGATTGATTTTCATTCATCAATCCATCCAACCAACAAATGCTTACTGAGGATTCATGACGTGTTAAGCTTTATGCTATATAATAAGACATTTAAAAACATAAAACCTAGGGATTTCCCTCTGGTCAAGTGGTTAAGACCTCAAACTTCCAATGCACAGGTGCAGATTCAACCACTGGTCAGTGAGAACCAAGATCCCACATGTTGCACAATGTGGCCAAAAATACCCAAACCCCTGCCCCCCGCCATAAAACTAAGTCCTTTATCTCAAGGTGTTCATTCTTATGGTGTAACAAATATATTTTAAAGGATTAAGTTTAAAATAAAGGCATAGAAATAAACCCAGGAGACTAATTGATTGGTTCTTCTGTCAGAAGGAATCATAAAGACAATATATATGGAGTTAACGTTTTAAAGGATTTTGAAGGATAAGTCTGAATTCTCTAAGTGAAGTAAAGAAGTGTCAATCCATGAAAAATAAATGGCAAATCCAAAGCCTAAAGAGAAGAAATTATAAATTGTGTTCAGAGAAATAAACTTAATTTGTAACATCTATGGAAGGGCATGGTGGTTGACAACCAAGGAAAGGAAGGCTTGGTCGTGATTCAGGAGCTTAGTGTCCAATCAAGTTTGGCTTTGCACCATGGAAAGTCATCAAACTTAATAATTAAAAACTTAATTCTGCATTTTAGAAAGGCTATTCTGGGAGCTGTATTGACACTAAGATGAGTTTAATAGAGTCAAGATAGGGAAACTGGTTAAAAGACCATTGAATTGAGGTGAGACACTGAACTAAGAGTAGGGAACAGAAAAGAGCAGGAGCGATATGAAAAACCTTTTGAGTTAAAATTAGAATAACTGAATGCAAACTTGGATAATCCAAGCACTTCTTGGAAAAGGAACATCAGTCATAATTACACAATGATAGCTTTTTATGTTATTTTAGATGTAAATTCAAACTGCTGTCTCTATTTTTAAGGAAAAATACCATTTGTTTAATTTTAGGCTTTCTAAATATGGCAATATTGAGATAATGTATTTTCAATTTTAAATATAATGATTTATTTTATGTTTAATATTGCATTAAATTTTATTCAACAATTATTATTTATTTATCTCCAGCTCCATTAAGGCATACTTGACAAATAAAAGTTGTATATATTTAAGGTGTAAAATGTGATGTTTAGCTATATGTATTCATTGTAAAATAATTATAACAAAGAAGCTAATTAACCTATCCATCACTTCACTTGTTATGAATGTCCTTTGTGTGTGGTGAGAACACTTGTGTTCAACTCTCTTAGGGGAACACTTCCAAACTCATTTTATAAGGCCAGCATTACCCTGAAAAGAAAACCAGACTGGGAAGAAATTTTTCTTTTCTTGGATCATTTTAGTGATAATGTTAATATTCTATCCCCATTATTCCTCGTGTTTGCTTAATGTTAAGATGCCAAATCATTATCATCAATGATAGAGACAAACTGAATATTATGGTCTTGTCAATAAATAAACCTGTAATAGGGAAGAACAAATCTGACACCATATTGGATCTGTTTCTTTAAACTTTATATTCTATCATTTCTGCTACAAGTTAATCACTAAAGGGATATTGCCTATATCTTAAATTATACATAGTGGCCCATCTCCAAGAACCCTGCTTCCCATGAAAAGAATGTTAAGCTAAATACCTTTCCTTAAGCTCACAGGAATCATCCTAACCATGCCCACCTGTGAATGGATGCAAGAAGAAATTAACACATCCTCTCTGAAGTCTGGCCAGAAACAGGAAATATTTGCAATACCATTTCATATTTTTTAAAATACCTCCTCACCTTCTGCTCTCTGTTCTATAGAATAAACTAGCATCCGAGCCCAGGCAAGAGTGTTCTTTGGGACACTAGTCCACCATCCTCTCAGTCTGCTGGCCTTCTGAATAAAGTCATTCTTCCTTGTGCCAAAAACTTGTCTCTCAATTTATTGGCCTGTCATCTGGTGAGCAATACAAACTCAGACTCAGTAACAAAGCAACCTTTTTTTGAGAATATTTCTACATTTCTCTTCCAAGAGCTATAATATTTGTGGCAACATTATTCTCTTACTCATATGTACAACAGAGTTGGCCCCATGAATCAGTGAAATTATCTGCTGCTGCTGCTGCTAAGTCGCTTCAATCCTAGTTGCATACTATTCTCTATAACACTTAAAAACACATTGTCTAAAAAAAATGGAACATAAAACATATCCAAAAGTTCATAAATTTGCCTTTTCCTGTCAGACAGCTCTGATGAAATAAGTGATTGAAGAAGCACAAAAGACGGAAAGAGTAGTCTTCACTGTGAAAAATAAAATCATCTTAAAAGGCAAGTTTATGCAAATACTCATGATTCTTTTGTCTTGTTTCAAAAATGTAACACTTTTGGAAACTTCTTGGGATTTTCAATCTTCTTTTCTCTCACAGAACAGAAACAAACACAAACAAGGCACCTATAATCTATGCTTTAATTTGGGGGGAAAATGAGAGAGTAGGATGAATCATTCTTCTACATAGATATTTCACTGGGAAAAACATTTTGATATATTGATTCAAATTTAATGTGTTTTCTGAAAATAGCATTATTATCTCCTGGTGTTAATATCTTATGATGCTTTTAATTGCGTGTAATTCATTAACATTCACAATCATTTGCCAGCCAGCCCACACAGGCATCTCATTTTTCAAAGAACAAAATGTGTTTGATAACCTTTATAATGAATTGTTCACCTGATAGAAAATGAAAGTATATACCTGTGTCTTTTTGTAAGCTTCCGGTTGCTATTTCTGTACTGAAGTAACTGTCCTGAGTTAACCAATAAATTGGCAACTCCATTAGCTCAGAAATACTCCCCTGGGGTGATTTGCGTTAAATTAGCATTGCTGGTAAATGCTTTCAAGAACACTATTCAATTATAGCCAGATGAACACATTCTTCATACAATTTCAGGATTAATATTAGTCTCTTAACAACCTAGAAACCAAGATCATAATTACTGACTGCCATTTCCCCTCATTGTCCAGGTAACTGGCCCTCAATATTCGGCCAATTTGAAACCTGGGAATCTTGGGGGAAAGCATCAGGTCTGCTGTTGGGAAATTGAATTCAAGTGCAGCCTTGCTCCCTGAACACTCATATTCTTCTTTTCTCTTTGTGCTATTTGTTTGTCTCTATTGTGCAGAGCTATCGTTTGTGCACACATTCTGTGTTAGATTTTCTACCCGATTGAGCTTGAAAAACCAAAGCTTAAGTACTAAATGTTTCCCTAAGGCCTGAATGGACTTAAAAGGACATAGGTGCAAAAAGAAAAGAAAGGAAAATAGGGGGAGAAAACACGGCTTGTTAAGTTGTTGCAATAATCTCATGCTGAGAATAAAGACCTTCAGAGTTAAGAGAATGAAAAACACTCTTCTAAATAGATTGCTTGCTTTTGTTGCACAGGTGGCAAGGCCTGGAAATATAAGATATGGGGAACAGCAGGGCAGCCTGCTAGCATTTCATTAAGCTTAGAGAATAGCAGAATTGTGGAGTGGTTTCTTCCCACTTTACAAGAGACCTAGGCTTCTTGACAACTTGGACTTCAGAGTGTTGGTTTGCCAGTATAGAAATACTCTGAGAAAAGAGTGTATATCCTTACATCTTGTAGAGATTTACCCCTCTGCCCATCATTAAACCTGGAGGAGGGCACGGCAACCCACTCCAGTATTCTTGTCTGGAGGATCCCATGTTCAGAGGAGCCTGGAGGACTACAGTCCATGGGGTCGCAAAGAGTCAGACATGACTGAGTGACTTAGCATGCACACCATCATTAAAACAAAGCCTTTCACATGGGGCATGGATATGCGATCATTGCTTTGGGCTTTCCATCATTTAGATACTGTCATGCCTTCAATATAAAGTCTGTATGATAGAGAACAGAACTTTAAATAAAATGCTGTCTCTGAACACTGACGCTTAAAATCATACAAGTGTAATATGCCATGGCATTGGGCAATCCTTTGGATTCAGGAATTAAATCACTCCTCACAATAAATGAACAATAACTAAAAAGCTTCTTCACAGCAAAGAAAACAATCACCCTAACGAATAAGCAGCCTTTGAAATAGGAGAAAATATTTGTAAAAAATATATCTGGTAAGGAGTTAATTTCCAAGGTATAAGGAACTCATACAACACAATAGCAAAAAGAACAAAAACAATAACAACAATAACAAAAAAAAACCAGAAAAGCCCAATTTAAAGATGGGCAGAGGACTTAAACAGACATTTCTCCAAAGAAGACATGAGTATAAAAGTTTAAATAAATATGTAAGTGTTGTCTGCTTTCATTGTCAACCAGTTTAAGAAAAGTGGCTCAATGTCACTAATTATCAGGGAAATGCAAGCCCAAATCACTAAATGAGATTGTGATCACCTAACACCTATTTGAGTGGCTGTTATCAAAAAATAATGAAGAACAAGTGTTGGAAAGAATGTGGAAAATGTGAACCCTTGTACACTGTTGGTGGGAAATTAAAATGGTGCAGCTACCAAGGAAAATAGTATGGAGATTCCTCAAAAAACTAAAAATAGAACTACTGTATGATCCAGTCGGCCTCTTTCTGGGTATATACCCAAATGATTTGAAATATGGTTCTCAAAGAGGTATCTGCACTCCTCTTTATTACAGCTTATTTTCAACAGTCAAGATATGAAAACAACCCAAGCATCTGGGTCAATAGATAAAGAAAACATAGCATATGCACATGGTGGAATATTATTCTGCCTTAAAAATATGAAGTCCTGCAATTTTCAACACCATGGATGAACCTGGAGGACATTATGCTAAGTGAAATGTCAGTCACAGAAGGACAAATACTGCATGATTCTGCTTATACAAAGTATCTGACTAAAATACTCAAACTTATAGAAACAAATACAGTAGTGATTGCCATAAGCTGGAGGGTGAGGAAAATGGGCATTCTTGTGTAATGGATATAAAGTTTCAGTTAGGCAAGATGTTTAAGTTCTACAGATCTGCTGTATAATATGGTGCCTATAGTTAAAATACAGTATTGTGCCCTTCAAAAATTATCAAGCAGGTAGATTTCATGTTAAATGTTCTTAACACAAAAACAAGAACAAAGGGACACAAGAAAACTTCGAGGTGTTGAATTTGTCTATGACCTTGATTATAGCGATGGTATCACAAATGTCCAAAGTCATCAAACTGACACATTAAAGAATAGAGGGAAATTTTAAAAAATACTTAAGTGTTGTCTGCTTTCATTGTCAGATTAAGTCACTGAGAGGATGTGACCACTGGTTGATCTCCTGGCTGGACATGAACAGAGCCTCCTCCCTCACCTCCCCCGGCCTGGCCTCAAAATGTAAGTTAAATTCTGCCCACAATTCACACAGTGCAAATTATTTTTGAGGACACAGCCTTGAGAGAATAATGTGTTGTTGAGACCAGCTGGATGGTATATGTGATGTAACTCAATTAAGGCCTCCCTATAAATTTTTAAGATTCTAGCAGGCAGATGCAGAGATCTACTCATCTTGTGGCCTGAGAAAAGCCTCAAATGTAAGTTCCCTTGCTTATTAAAACTACCACCTACCAATCTGGAGTGGTTTGCCTTTTTCCTTTTCCTTACGGTCCATGTACCAGGGCCAGGGTGTGAAGCAACATCCATTTGTGTCAAGCACAATGTCAAAACTAACACAAGTTGACCACAACTCATAAGTTAGATCTCTTAGCCTTAACTAAAAGACTTCTGTAAGCTCCTTGGTATCAGGCACCACTGATTTTAATATGGTGGTTATTTCCAGTCTGATTAAATGTTTGTGCCCCAAAGTCACTTTATTCTCAATACAGCCATTTCTAGCTTTGGGGTTCAGTCCAAAAATGGGAATCCAACTTGGGGAAATGAGGTAACAGCACCAATCAAGAGCACACAAAACGGTTCAAACAGATTCAGAGATCTTATTGGAGGAAAATATCAACCCTTTCTGCTAGCTCCCTGGATTTCTAGGAAGAGCAGATGGTGACTGGCCAAATGGTTTGGGGGAAAAAACCCAAACTCCAAATATACTCTTAAAAGTTTCACAAGAATATTAAAATCGGCCAAAGTCTCATTCCATATACTTGATACTTGAGAAAGACAGTAGAGTAGATATGTTGAGCTTTTGTTGCTCTCAGTTCTCTGTGCTCTGGATTAAAAGTGTGGTCCTGAAAGTACTGTCTCAAATATACAAGGAATAACATACATTAATTAAGATTTAATATTGTGTCCCCATATATATAAGGAAAAGACAACCATTTGAATAAAATTGCACTTTTATAAAATCTTTATGCACCATCTTCTATGTGTTAGTTGTTAGCTCCTTGAGTACAGAGACAATATCTTATTTGTCTATAAACCTCAGTACGTAGCACAGTACCTGTAGTAGGTGCTCAATAAAATGTAGTAGTACATGTAGTAGGTGCTCAATAAAAAAAGATAATTAACTAGCTTAGGCCAGTAAGTATATAAAGAGCAATATCTTTACCTTCATTTCAATGTCAGTAAAAATGTTATCCCTGTTGAGAAAATTGTGTATTTCTCTTTTCTGACAAATAGCACTATGTTTCCAATGGTTTTCATTTTTTGTTTTAGCTGTCAGAAAATTTTGTGTTCTACCATAACTTTTTCAAAAATATCAAAAGCATAGAATTATGAGGAAATTATACTACATTCTTATTCATTCATCAAAGCATGCATAGGTAAGCATCCAGCCTACTTCTTCTTGCCAAATGTACTTGAATGCAATAAAATTGCATTTCACTTAAAATAATCCATACTTCTCAGTGGTGTTCACCCCATTCCTTTTCCATACATTCAGTCTAGTGAGATTTTTTTTCATAGGTTTTGAAGGTGTTAGTCATTCAGTCGTGTCCCCATGTCGTGTCGTGACTCTTTGTGACCCCATAGCCCCCAAGCTCCTCTGTCCATGGAATTCTCCAGGCAGGAATACTGGAGTGGGTAGCCATTGCCTTTTCCAGGGGATCTTCCAGACCTAGACCCAGGGATCAAACCCTGGTCTCCTGAATTTCAGGCAAATTCTTTATCGTCTGAACCACCAGGGAAGCCCTTAAAGTGAAAGTGTTAGTTTCATATGTATAGCCAAACTTAATCTGGCCTTAGGAATAGAGTCCAAAACAGAACTAAGAACTCTAAAAGTCATGTGTTAAACACTTTGGGGGAGAAAGTGCTAATTCAAAATGTCTCTTTCAAGGACTGGATGGAATATAGGGCCAAAATTGTACACCTGCACAGTTTATCTGAGATCCACATTACAGGGACATGGAATGGATTGTAATAGAGTGGGATTCCTAACACAATTTAAAGACGACTTCAGTAGTTTCTTGCATAATATTGTAATAACAAACTCTTTTTCCAAGGAGACAGAACTCTTCCAACAGAAGCAAGTAAGATTACGGTCTCTAAGAAGGAGACAGATGGTACTGCTGGTCTTCCACAACATTAGTCTCACAAAGCATAAGGCTAAAAATAATTCTGATGTTAGAGGCTGTATATAATTCAGTACTTGCTGTAGCTCACCGATAAGGAATGATAATCTCTTCTCCCTTATAAAAGGGATAAATCTAAGTTTGTTTGCACAGACTAAGGTTACTGAGAAGGCTTGAAGTACAGAGGGCTCATAAGCCTATTTGGTTACAGATATGATCTTTAACTTTCCCTAGCCTGAGAAGCCAAAAATAAACATTTCATAACTTTTAATGTGTGGTTAGCAAATATAGCTGGCCATGGTCATGTCCCCACAACCTGGAGTCCTAGACAGAGTCAACTTAGCCGGATGCCTGTGGCCGCCTGCTCACAGCCTTCCCCTGTAGTTTCAAAAGAACAGGCTCTTTTTTATCCGCTTAGCTCAGTTGCTATAAACACTTGCTGTATGTTAAATGACTTCTCAGGTCCATTCAATCCGATTTGCACATCATTAGTCTGTGCAGGATGAAATGTATGCTTTGGATATTTAATTTTGTTAAATACTGAGACTTTTGTAAGTGAAAAGCCCTTCATATAAAATATTACATCAGAGTTGGCTAACATTCCTATTTCATGAATCACTGGTACCTCCAAGTTGTCCTTGAAATTTCAAATTCACTGCAGATGCTTCCAGACTCATACAGTACTTCTCTTTTTTTGTTTTTATTTATTTATTTATGTTTTGATATGGATGCCAACTAGGCTATGAAAAGATGTGCAAAATTTAGCATCAGAGCAGAACCCTTCCTCTACCTCAAAAAAGGAGAAGAAAAGTAGCATTATAGATCTGAGAGGAAAATGCGAATCTAGACAGCAGAAAAATTCATCAGAGATCTGTGCTTTATTCTGACTTACCACACTATTCAGGGACCATCATTTACCTTTTAGATTCCTCAGTGGTAGTGGCCATATTCATACCTGATATAAGCCTCTACTTTAAAAAAAAATGAATTTATTTAACTGGAGGCTAATTACTTTACAATATTGTAGTGGTTTTTGCCAAACATAGACATGAATCAGCCACAGGTGCACATGTGTTCCCCAGAACCGCCTACCACCTCCCTCCCCATCCCATCCCCCAGGGTCATTGCAGTGCGGCAGCCCCGAGCACCCTGTATCATGCATCGAACCTGGACTGGCGATCTGCTTCACATATGATAATATACACATTTCAATGCTACACTTTCAAATCATCCCACCCTCGCTATCTCCCACAGAGTCCAAAAACTGTTCTTTACATCTGTGTCTCTTTTGCTGTCTTGCATATAGGGTCATCGTTACCATCTTTCTAAATTCCATATATATGTGTTAGTATACTGTATTGATGTTTTTCTTTCTGACTTGCTTCACTCTGTATAATAGGCTTCAGTTTCATCTACCTCATTAGAACTGATTCAAAAGCATTTTTAATGGCTGAGTAATATTCCATTGTGTATATATACCACAGCTTTCTTATCCATTTGTCTGCCAATGGACATCTAGGTTGCTTCCATGTCCTGGCTATTGTAAACAGTGCTGTAATGAACATTGGGGTACATGTGTCTCTTTCAATTCTGGTTTCCTCGGTGTATATGCCCAGCAGTGGGATTACTGAGTCGTATGGCAATTCTATTTCCAGTTTTTAAGGAATCTCCATTACTGTTCTCCATAGTAGCTGTACTAGTTTGCATTCGCACCAACAGTGTAAGAGGGTTCCCTTTTCTCCGCACCCATTGCAGTATTTATTGTTTGTAGACTTTGTGATAGCAGCCATTCTGACCAGTGTGAGATGGTATCTCATTATGGTTTTGATTTGCATTTCTCTGATCATGAATGATGTTGAGCATCTTTTCATGTGTTTGTTAGTCATCTGTGTGTCTTCTTTGGAGAAATGTCTGTTTATTTCTTTGGCCTATTTTTTTATTGGGTCATTTATTTTTCTGGAATTGAGCTGCAGGAGCTGCTTGTATATTTTTTGAGATTAATTCTTTGTCAGTTGCTTTGTTTGCTATTATTTCCTCCCATTCTGAAGGCTGCCTTTTCACCTTGCTTATAGTTTCCTTCATTGTGCAAAAGCTTTTAAGTTTAATTAGGTCCCATTTGTTTAGTTTTGCTTTTATTTCCATTACTCTGGGAGGGGGGTCATAGAGGGTCCTGCTATGATTTACGTCAGAGAGTGTTTTGCCTATATTTTCCTCTAGAAGCTTTGTAGTTTCTGGTCTTACTTTAGATCTTTAATCCATTTTGAGTTTATTTTTGTTTGGTGTTAGAAAGTGTTCTAGTTTCATTCTTTTACAAGTGGTTGACCAGTTTTTCCAGAACCACTTGTTAAAGAGATTGTCTTTTCTCCATTGTATATTCTTGCCTCCTTTGTCAAAGATACAGTGTCCATAGGTGTGTGGATTTATCTCTGGGCTTTCTATTTTGTTCCATTGAGCTATATTTCTGTCTTTGTGCCAGAACCGTACTGTCTTGATGACTGTTGCTTTATAGTATAGCCTGAACTCAGGCAGGTGGATTCCTCCAGTTTCATTCTTCTTTCTCAAGATTGCTTTGGCTATTCAAGTTTTTTTGTATTTCCATACAAATTGTGAAATTATTTGTTCTAGTTCTCTGAAAAATACTGTTGGTAGCTTAATAGGGATTACATTGAATCCATAGATTGCTTTGGGTAGTATACTCAATTTCACTATATTGATTCTTCCGATCCATGAACATGATATATTTTTCCATCTATTTGTGTCATCTTTGATTTCTTTCATCAGTGTTTTATAGTTTTCTTTTTTTTTAATTTTATTTTATTTTTAAACTTTACATAATTGTATTAGTTTTGCCAAATATCAAAATGAATCTGCCACAGGTATACATGTGTTCCCCATCCTGAACCCTCCTCCCTCCTCCCTCCCCATACCATCCCTCTGGGTCGTCCCAGTGCACTAGCCCCAAGCATCCAGTATTGTGCATCGAACCTGGACTGGCAACTCGTTTCTTATATGATATTTTACATGTTTCAATGTCATTCTCCCAAATCTTCCCACCCTCTCCCTCTCCCACAGAGTCCATAAGACTGTTCTATACATCAGTGTCTCTTTTGCTGTCTCGTGCACCGGGTTATTGTTACCATCTTTCTAAATTCCATATATATGCATTAGTATACTGTGTTGGTGTTTTTCCTTCTGGCTTACTTCACTCTGTATAATAGGCTCCAGTTTCATCCACCTCATTAGAACTGATTCAAATGCATTCTTTTTAATGGCTGAGTAATACTCCATTGTGTATATGTACCACTGCTTTCTTATCCATTCATCTGCTGATGGACATCTAGGTTGCTTCCATGTCCTGGCTATTATAAACAGTGCTGGGATGAACATTGGGGTACACGTGTCTCTTTCCCTTCTTGTTTCCTCAGTGTGTATGCCCAGCAGTGGGATTGCTGGGTCATAAGACAGTTCTATTTCCAGTTTTTTAAGGAATCTTCACACTGTTCTCCATAGTGGCTGTACTAGTTTGCATTCCCACCAACAGTGTAAGAGGGTTCCCTTTTTTCCACACCCTCTCCAGCATTTATTATTTGTAGACTTTTGGATCACAGCCATTCTGACTGGTGTGAAATGGTACCTCATAGTGGTTTTGATTTGCATTTCTCTGATAATGAGTGATGTTGAGCATCTTTTCATGTGTTTGTTAGCCATCTGTATGTCTTCTTTGGAGAAATGTCTATTTAGTTCTTTGGCCCATTTTTTGATTGGGTCATTTATTTTTCTGGAGTTGAGCTGTAGGAGTTGCTTGTATATTTTTGAGATTAGTTGTTTGTCAGTTGCTTCATTTGCTATTATTTTCTCCCATTCTGAAGGCTGTCTTTTCACCTTGCTAATAGTTTCCTTTGATGTGCAGAAGCTTTTAATTTTAAATAGGTCCCATTTGTTTATTTTTGCTTTCATTTCCAATATTCTGGGAGGTGGGTCATAGAGGATCCCGCTGTGATGTATGTCAGAGAGTGTTTTGCCTACGTTCTCCTCTAGGAGTTTTATAGTTTCTGGTCTTACACTGAGATCTTTAATCCATTTTGAGTTTATTTTTGTGTATGGTGTTAGAAAGTGTTCTAATTTCATTCTTTTACAAGTGGTTGACCAGATTTCCCAGCACCACTTGTTAAAGAGATTGTCTTTAATCCATTGTATATTCTTGCCTCCTTTGTCAAAGTCTATATATAAGTCTTTTGTTTCTTTAGGTAGATTTATTCCTAAGTATTTTATTCTTTTCATTGCAATGGTGATCCTTAATTTCTCTTTCTGTTTTCTCATTGTTAGTATAGAGGAATGCAAGGGATTTCTGTGTGTTAATTTTATATCCTACAACTTTACTATATTCATTTATTAGCTCTAATAATTTTCTGATGGAGTCTTTAGAGTTTTCTATGTAGAGGATCATATCATCTGCAAACAGTGAGAGTTTTACTTCTTTTTTTCCAATCTGGATTCCTTTTATTTTTTTTTCTTCTCTGCTGTGGCTAAAACTTCCAAAACTATGTTGAACAGTAGTGGACACTCTTGTCTTGTTCCTGACTTTAGGGGAAATGCTTTCCATTTTTCACCATTGATGATAATGTTTGCTATGGGTTTATCATATATGGCATTTATTATGTTGAGGTATGTTCCTTCTATTCCTGCTTTCTGGAGGGTTTTTATCATAAATGGATGTTGAATTTTGTCAAAGGCTTTCTCTGCATCTATTGAGATAATCATATTGTTTTTATCTTTCAATTTGTTAATGTGGTGTATCACATTTATTGATTTGTGGATATTAAAAAATACTTGCATCCCTGGGATAAAGCCCACTTGGTCATGATATATGATCTTTTTAATATGTTGTTGGATTCTGTTTGCTAGAATTTTGTTAAGGATTTTTGCATCTTTGTTCATCAGTGATATTGGCCTGTAGTTTTCTTTTTTTGTGGCATCTTTGTCTGGTTTTGGTGTTAGGGTGATGGTGGCCTCATACAATGAATTTGGCAGTTTACCTTCCTCTGCAATTTTCTGGAAGAGTTTGAGTAGGATAGGTATTAGCTCTCCTCTAAATTTTTGACAGAATTCACTTGTGAAGCCATCTGGTCCTGGGCTTTTGTTTGCAGGAAGATTTCTGATTACAGTTTCGATTTCTGTGCTTGTGATGGGTCTATTAAGATTTTCTATTTTTTCCCTGTTCAGTTTTGGAAAGTTATACTTTTCTAATAATTTGTCTGTTTCTTCCAAGTTGTCCATTTTATTGGCATATAGTTGCTGATAGTACTCTCTTATGATCCTTTGTATTTCTGTGTTGTCTGTTGTGATTTCTCCATTTTCATTTCTAATTTTGTTGATTTGATTTTTCTCCCTTTGTTTCTTGATGAGTCTGGCTAACAGTTTGTCTATTTTATTTATCTTCTTAAAGAACCAGCTTTTAGCTTTGCTTACTTTTGCTATGGTCTCCTTTGTTTCTTTTTCATTTATTTCTGCCCTAATTTTTATGATTTCTTTCCTTCTACTAACTCTGGAGTTATTCATTTCTTCCTTTTCTAGTTGCTTTAGGTGTAGAGTTAGGTTATTTATTTGACTTTTCTCTGTTTCTTGAGGTAAGCTTGTATTGCTAGGAACCTTGCCCTTAGCATGCTTTTACTGAGTCCCATAGGTTTTGGGTTGTTGTGTTTTCATTGTCATTCATTTCTATGCATATTTTGATTTCTTTTTTTATTTCTTCTGTGATTTGTTGGTTATTCAGAAGAGTGTTGTTTAGCCTCCATATGTTTTTATTTTTAATAATTTCTTTCCTGTAGTTGACATCTAATCTTACCTCATTGTGATAAGAAAAGATCCTTGGAATGATGTCAATTTTTTTGAATTTACCAAGGCTAGATTTATGTAAGCCTCTACGTTTTTACACACATTCAGGGTTGAGTTAAAAACTGATGAAAAAGCAAAAAGCTACTTGTCCTTGTAAACTTTTCATTTTGACTTCTGACAGAGTTCATAGAGGATAAGATGGCTGGATGGCATTACCAACTTGATGGACATGAGTCTGAATAAACTCCTGGAGTTGGTGATGGACAGAGAGGCCTGGCATGCTGCGATTCATGGGGTCACAAAGAGTTGGACACAACTGAGCGACTGAACTGAACTGAACTGATAAGATAACTGCTTATGATCACAAATAGGACAGATGATTACTTTTAAAACTAGATTTTAGTTAGAACAATCAACATCAGTGATTTAAATGCTGCTGCTATATTATCACATTGAAATGACTGTGAGGCCTCATGGCCTTTTCTATGATGCTGCTAAATTGCTGCTGCTCTGAACCCTACCTTCACTGAGAGTTCATCAGAGTAATGAATTGCTGCGACAGCAGCTATACAATAGACAAGAAGCTTGATAGTACTAACAGTGTCACTGTCATTTCTTGAGAATATCCCAATATCATTTTTCCCGTGAAGTTTTCTTACTGCTAACAGATTATAGCTGTGGGGCCAAATACATCTAGATTACTGACCAAATTTCAGTTTCCCATCATTCTGCCTGTAGTGTTTCTAGTAGCAGATTTTACCGAGAAATTTCAGATGCTTTCAAAAGATGACCTATTTTTGCCCCTTCCATGACCCTTCAGTCAGAATTTTTTTTTCATGAGGTTGAGCTTTATTTAAGATTAAAGAAAAGTGATATTCTTTGATATATATTGAATGTATTTTATGGTAAGAGTTTAAGATACATGTGTGATTCATTTAATCTCCAGAATAGCCTTGTAAAAGAGTTTCTCACCATCCCTGCTTTACAAATACAGAAACTGAATCTCATGGGATGATTCGGTACTTGCTTTCTTCTAGAAAATGTTTTCAATAGCTTACTGAAAATGTGACAAGAAGGGTAACCACCATTTCACTGAATATTACCAAAACTGTGGAAGAATTTTTTTAATCCAAAACATTGTTAAGAAACAAGAAATGGGATTCTTGAATAATAAAAAGTCAATGGGATTGTATTAGAATTTCAAAACCAGAGGAAAGCACAGTTTAAAACACACAGAGGTGAAAACTGCCACAGAGCTAGAAGTTGTTGAAAGATCTTCAGAGCCAGAATCAACAGATTCATCATGTCACATTTGGCCCTGGAGAAAGCAGCAGATGAGTGTTGGGAGAACTGCAGAAGACAGTGCATTTGCACCCCAGATAAAGTCAGCCCTGGTGGCTCAAATGGTAAAGAATACACCTGCATCGCAAGAGACCTGGGTTCTATCCCCTGGAGAAGGAAATGACTACCCAGTCCAGTATTCTTGCCTGGAGAATTCCATGGACAGAGGAGCCTGGAAGGCTATGGTCCATGGGGCTTGTAAAGAATAGGACATGACTGAGCAAGTAACACTTCCATTTTCGTGAAAGCCGGCATTATGGGCACTGAGATGAAAAACACAGGGCATGGTTCCTCACATCTGGAAGAAAACTAGTGGCCAACTCAGGAGCATGTTTCACACCTTTCCCATGGTCTGTAAGCAACTTAAATAGAAATACTGTCCACAGACAGGTAAAAGGGGAATTTTAAGCATAAGGATGATTGCATAACTAAGAGTAATTAAGCTCAACATTGAAGAGATAATTTTCCATAAAATAATTATAAATTCAGTATTATCCCAACCAAATTCATAACAGGACTTCTATTTGAGAGGGACAGTTGAGATGACTTGCCATAACAAATACTTTAAAACTCTGAAAATGCAAGCAGTATATTACCAATGGAACAAAATAGAGAGTCCAGAAGATGTATGGGTGAGTGTACATGTATGTATGTATATTAATATATGAGAGAAAATGGAAATTTAAATTAGTAGAGAAATATTGCACTATTTAAAAAATGAGGTTCTAGGAAGTTTGGAGGCTCCCAAGGTGAAAGACGTGAGAGGAGGCCAGAGCTGTAGCTGGAAACTGCTGGCCTCAGAGGCCATGATTGTTTATTGATTATTTTCACCAACATCACTTGGCTTCATTGGCAGGATTTCCAAAAGAGCCACCTAAGGTCACCTAGAATCTACTTTGGGGACAAGAACAGGCCCTTTGAGCACTATAGCTTCAAAGCACCCTTGCTTTGATGTGTACTTTGTAATAAAATGAAACTAGAAGGAAGTGGGAAACTGTGCTTCTAACCTGCCAGCTCCCAGTCAGGCAGCCACCCAATGAAACTCTACATTGGACTTGTTTCTATAATTGGTATGGAGTTAATACTTGCAAGTACTTATCTAACCCCAAAATGGCAAGATTTAACTTTTTTGACATTTCAAAACTGATTTTTGCATTCATAATTAAAGAAACTAAACTTACTGAAACATTTTTTTTAAAGTATGATTAGCCCTTTAAATTAAGGTTAATTGGAACACTATACACAAAACAAATTATAGAATAATTAAAGTGGTAATGTAAATAAAACTATTAAAAAAATTTAATAGAATGATGGCTTTTAATCTTAAAGGAATGAAACGGTCTCACACACAGTAAAGAAAATTACTAGCAGATTAATTGCATAAAAATCTTAAAACTTCTTTGTGGCAAAGATCATTATGAACAACAATATAGTAATAATAATAGTAAAAGACAGTACTGACAGAAAACATAATAATAAAAAAAAAGAATACTGAGAGAAAATATGTGTAAAAAGTTTAAGAAACAAGTAGTAATAATTATTGTGTAAAGAGAGCACCCATGTTATTAAGAGGCAATGATCTTATAAGATGTTGGATAAAAGTTACTAGGAAAGAATTCACAGGTGAAACTGTACCCTACATAAGTATACGAAATTATGCTAAACCTTCATAGTTTTAAAGGAAATTGAAACTAAAACAATATCACTATGTAATTTTTATTCCTCAGGTTATATACACTTTTAAAATTTGATAATGCCCATTTGGAGGAGTGTTTATTTAACTTATATGCAGAGTACATCATGAGAAACGCTGGACTGGAAGAAATACAAGCTGGAATCAAGATTGCCGGGAGAAATATCAATAACCTCAGATATGCAGATGACACCACCCTTATGGCAGAAAGTGAAGAGGAACTACAAAGCCTCTTGATGAAAGTGAAAGTGGAGAGTGAAAAAGTTGGCTTAAAGCTCAACATTCAAAAAACGAAGATCATGGCATCCGGTCCCACCACTTCATGGGAAATAGATGGGGAAACAGTGGAAACAGTGTCAGACTTTATTTTTCTGGGCTCCAAAATCACTACAGATGGTGACTGCAGCCATGAAATTAAAAGACGCTTACTCCTTGGAAGGAAAGTTATGACCAACCTAGATAGTATATCGAAAAGCAGAAACATTACTTTGCCAACAAAGGTTCGTCTAGTCAAGGCTATGGTTTTTCCAGTGGTCATGTATGGATGTGAGAGTTGGACTGTGAAGAAGGCTGAGCACCGAAGAATTGAAGCTTTTGAACTGTGGTGTTGGAGAAGACTCTTGAGAGTCCCTTGGACTGCAAGGAGCTCCAACCAGTCCATTCTGAAGGAGATCAGCCCTGGGATTTCTTTGGAAGGAATGATGCTAAAGCTGAAATTCCAGTACTTTGGCCACCTCATGCGAAGAGTTGACTTATTGGAAAAGACTCTGATGCTGGGAGGGATTGGGGGCAGGAGGAGAAGGGGATGACAGAGGATGAGATGGCTGGATGGCATCACTGACTCGATGGACGTGAGTCTGAGTGAACTCCGGGAGTTGGTGACGGACAGGGAGGCCTGGCATGCTGCGATTCAGGGGGGTGCAAAGAGTCGGACACGACTGAGTGACTGATCTGATCTGATCTGATGAAGAAACAATTACTTTCATAACCCATTCGTGGAAGTTTGAAGTCATAAACCATTTTTAGAGGGTACTTTTGTCGATATATATTAAAACTTAGCATTTCTAAGTATGTAAACCATATGCATGAATTTTATTTCTATATATTTATCCTAGATATTTCCCAGGTGCCTCAGCAATAAAGAACCTGCCTACAATGCGGAATCACAGGAGACATGGGTTCAGTCCCTGAGTTGTGAAGATCCCCTGGAGGAGGGCATGGCAACCCACTCCAGTATTCTTGCCTGGAGAACCCCATGGACAGAGGAGCCTGGCAGGCTACAGTCCACGGGGTCGCAAAGAGTCGGACACAACTAAGCAACTTAGCATAGGACAGCATATATTTGGCCTTTTGAAATTTGTATTTGCCCTAAGATTCATGTATAAGTTCATTGCTATACTTTTTAAAACAAATAAATAAAATCAATCTAATTTCTCTCCGACAGTAACTAAATAAATTATGTCATCGCAGTTCTATGAAATTCATTGTACTTAGTGAATAATTATGTATAGACTGAGACTAGCGAATCACCAAGATAAACTCTTGAAATAATAATAATATCTCAAAATGTGTGTGGTAAGATCTCATTTATATTTTTTTAATGTATGTATGTAAGTGTATATGTAAATGCAAGAAATAGTGGATTATTCTGACCTAAGGTTTTGGCAGTAGAAAAGTGGTTGAATTTGAGTAGGAAATATCTTTTATAAGACATATAGAAAATTTTTAAATATCATCTCTTTGTGTGCAATTACAAGCTAAGGTACATAAAGTTTATCCTACAGACCAAAAGTAAGCCTCTGAATATCAGATAATAAAAATTCTCTAATTTTACAGGTTTTACCTAGCAAACAATTTCTTCCTCCTTATACCTTGTGAAAATTTCATAAAAAGAAATCACAAGCTTTTTATAAACATATAGATGAAATCCAGGTGATCAACAATTTTGTTTAATAAATATTTGTGGTTCAATGAGTAATTCAATTACATGAAATCACTTTTCTTTTTTTGCTTTTAAGAGAGTAAAAATATTTAAATAAAAAGCAAAACATTTGTCTGGAGGTTAAAAAAATAAGACTGTAAAAACTTAGCCATGGAAATGTCTCTTTTTTAATTTTACCAAAACTTTTTACTAGAGTTTAAATCATTTTAGCACTCCCTATATGGGTAAAAATTCTACTTTTACTTCAGCTATTTGAGACCAAATGAATTTAAAGTATGAATAACAAATATAATTACTGTAAACTTTCTGTACCGGCTGTGAAAACCATCACATTCACACTTGGCAAGATTTCCCAATAGTCTAATATATGTCTAGCTGACGCATTTGATATTTGTATATAGAGAATTTACTTACCAGCATTATGAAATAATATTTTTAATGTGGTAGTTTTACAATTTTCTCTTTAAAAAATTGAAGATGGAGTGGTTTCTTTATTTGTTGTAAGTCTTCAGAACTAAAAATAGTTGAAAATAAATTCTTCCATTATTTCAGTATCAGTATTCAATGTTAAATAATAACTGGGAACATAATAGAGAACATCATTCTTTTCCATTATAAAATCTTTTGGATTTTCCTTCTTTAATTCTAATCAGAAGTCATAAAATCCTCTTTTTGTTTGTATGTATTAGCTTCACAATGCTCATATGATGTCCGGAATTAGGATAGATGTGGGAGCTTAAATAGAATTTGTCAAATTATTTCTCTTCTTGCATTTAGATTTTTGAGCTCCTTATAAAGGATAAAATTCATTTCAATACTATTTACTGAATGTTGGTCTTTGGAAGCTTCAATGAATGGGCCAGAGGCAAGAACATGTTTGTTTATAGAAGGAAGAAGTGGGAGCATTTTGCATTTAAATCAACATTGTAGATTAGGAGTTTGGAATGAGGATAACTGATCTTTGAAAAGATATGAACAAAGTTCACTGCATTTGGACTATATAATTCAGGCTGATTGGTCTATTTTAATGGTTATTTTGCAAGAGTGCATTTTTAAATGTGACTTTTATAGTGGTCAAGTAATAGCATTTATTGATAATTAAGACTGGCATATACATATTGTTTTCCTTTATAGATATCTTTCGCTTACTAGAATGAGTTCCATGAGGATGGGATAAGGTTTTGGAATTTTTTGAATCCTGAAGACCTAGTATAATGACTGCTGGAATAACTTCTAAATAAAGGGCTGGGTAAGTTAATATATTAATGCATCTCTCAAGTAAGCAAGGCATTAGAAAGTGAGTCAATATGCCCCTTCCAAATTCTGAACAAAATATTATACAAAGTGGTAGATAAACCAGTACTTAAAAGGTATTAAGGACCTACCATTTATTCAGTCACATGCTTTGCTATATATTGGAGAATATTTTTAACATGTGAATGATACTTCATAGTCTCAAGAAACCACAATCCAGTCTAGTGAAAAGACAAAGATAACACTAAGAAACATCAAAACTAGCCAGCATGTAGTTAAGTAAAAATGTATGAAGATCCAAAATCAGGAAGGCACATGGCATAGCTGCTAATAGCCCATCACAGGTAGCCAACACACAGATGCATGTGCTAAGTAAATGCTACTGTTGTATGTCATTGAGGCTTTGGAAAGCTTGTCATACACCACTGGTTAATCTAAGCACCTCCAATATTTAACCCACCATAAAATTCTAGTTTACTTCCAAAATTCCCTTCCTATTCAAGTCTAAGCTACCTCTGTCTTCCACCTAAGCTACTGCCACCACCTGGCTGTTGAGCCTCACTAGGTCCATTCTTCTCTCTCATGCTTTGTCACACTGCATCCAAAATGATCTTTTAAAATGCAAATGTGAATATAATCCTGTCTGTTCTAAAATCTTTTGATAGCTTTCAATTGAACTTAGGATAAAGCCAAACATTTTTAAATGGACTCCAGGGTCCAACATCATGTGTCCCCAGGTTTGGATTCAACCTCATCACCATTCCTTAATCACACTAACTTTTTATTTCTTTCAGCTCTAAGAATACACCACATGTTTTCCTTTTTCTGGACCTCTGCACAGATTTCCCCTTTCCCTGCAATGCTTTTCTCCAAATCCGACTTCTTTACCTTAACTCTTACTCATCTTTCAAATTTAGCTAAAATGTCACTTAACGAGCCTTCTCTGACCCTATGATAAAGCCCCCTATTATGTGCTCCTATAACATCCCACAATTTTCCTTCGTATCACATATAACAATTAATCATTATGTATTTATTCTGATTTGGATTAATATTTATTTAGATTAATATCATCATTTCCAGGCTGATGGTAGGGATCATGTGTCTCTTGTTGAATACTGTATATTATGCATCTCTAGTATATTCTGGACCATAGTAGGCGCTCAGTAAATATTAGGTTGATCAATTCTGATATCGAATGGATTTGTTAATTTTTTTCCATATCAGGAAGCCCAATAAAACTATTAATATCTGAAACATAACAAAATTGCCTCCACTCCTTATTGCTTTGAAATTGGAACAGATACCTTTTAAAGAAAAATATGTATTTATATTACAGAATTTTCAGCACTTTTCTACCTACTTTCTATTTACAATCCACAAGAGAGTGTTGGATGAATTACATCTATTTCCCTTTGATGAATTCAGATTCATAAATATCTCAAGTTTTAACACAATAAGGTTGGAGGTTAGATAGAAACATAAAGAGAAGGATGGATAAAGTGATATATCAATAGACTGATTAATTTTTTTAAAAAATCAGGCAAACAGCTAGATACACAGTGTATTTAGCTTGGCTCACTCATACATCTGTGGATCCACTGAAAGTCAGTTAATCTGGGCTGAACCTGATTGAGGAACATACAAGTTCACCTAAGGTCTAAGCTAAAGTTGGCATACTGTAATTTCCCTATTCTATTAGCCAAAGCAAGTCACATGGAGAAATCTAAAGTCAAGAGCCAGAGACAAATGCACTTCCTCTTTAATGGGAAGAGCCACAGTCATGTTCAAGGAACATGTATATAGGGAAAGTAAAGTTAATATTTGAGACAAATATGTGATGTACCACAAGAGATAGGAAATGGAACTATCAAAGCATCTATCAAAGCAGCTATCAAATTATCTATACATATATAGAGAGAGAAACCAATTACATATAGAAACAGTCTAGCTAGGATAGACATTTTTCATAGTATTTGTAAAAAAGAATTTGCTCCCTATAGCATATTCTATTTTCTGTTGATCCCCAAATATCATGCATGACATTTTGTGCTGATTATCTTGTTTAACACTTATGTATTAAGAAATATATATTTCTGAGCACTCTTATTCTAGTGTTCATATACAAACAGGATAACCATTTTTGTCCATTTGGGTTTTATATTATACAATTAAAACCAACTCCAAACACTGCTGCTAAGTTGCTTCAGTCGTGTCCGACTCTGTGCGACCCCATAGACGGCAGCCCACCAGGCTCCCCTGTCCCTGGGATTCTCCAGGCAAGAACATTGGAGTGGGTTGCCATTTCCTTCTCCAATGCATGAAAGTGAAAAGTGAAAGTGAAGTCGCTTAGTCGTGTCTGACTCCTAGCAACCCCATGGACTACAGCCCACCAGGCCCCTCCGTCCATGGGGTTTTCCAGGCAAGAGTACTGGAGTGGGTTGCCATTGCCTTCTCCGACTCCAAACACTACTGCCCATCAACTTCATGTTATATAATCTGCCCTAAATTATTATATATATATACATGAGCTTCTCTGGTGGCTCAGCAGTAGAGCCTACCAATGCAGGAGTCACAAATCTGATCCCTGAGTCAGGAAGAGACCCTGGAGAAGGAAATGGCAACCCACTCCAGTATTCTTCCCTGAAAAATTGCATAGACAGAGGAGCCTGGTAGGCTACAGCCCATGGGGTCACAAGAGTTCAGCATGACTTAGTGACTATACAACAACAATATATATATAGTCCTGGGAAAAAAGTTTTTGTTCTGACGATTAATGAGACTCAATATCCTAGACACTATGATTGGGCTTTCTAACTTGAGGAAAGTTGAGAGTCACTGAACTCCATGACCTTACAGTCACCCAAAAGCTCTTTGGTTTATTTTCAATCCATACACTTAAATGATTTTAAAGTCAATAAATATGGTGTTGGCCAACTGCACTATGTCTATGTAACTGGACTATGTAAAAATTGTCTCTATTAACTGTTTTCAGTTTCAATAACCATTTTGGGGAATTTATTTATTATGTTTCCAGCACAAATTACTATATGCTCAATAGAAAACAAAGAACCCTTAGAAACCTGCATTAAATCACCTGCAGTAGGAAACAACCTAGATTGAGCCACAAAAATTTATCAAGTGGTCGATACACGGTATATTTAAAAGATAAATGAATAGAGAAAAAGCTGAGAAAGCAAATGTATAGAATATTTAAGGATTTTAACCTGTGGGAATGTCAATTAAAGTTCAGAGAAAAGTAAATAGTTACAATTAATACCTGTTAACTGCTTTTGGCCTTCAGGCTCACCCCACCAAATGATGCATAATAATTAGAAAACATTTCATTACCAGCTGGCATCAAAGGATGAAGTGTGTAAGAAAGAGCTTTGCAAACCATAAAGTTATGAAACAAAGTAGCTCTTGTTTCCATTATTACTATCAGATGATACACCATGTGGACAGGCCTTTTGAAACCTCACCGATAAACGTATAGTAATGTATAAACTTTAAATACTGTGTACAAACCATAACTAAGGGAATATGTAGAGGATTCTTCTCACTAGTCATAAATACATGTCATGCTTTAAGATTTTACTGAGAACTATCTTTCTAACTTGGAAAGGTATTAATTGTGATATTAATGTCACCAATTTATTTTCAAATATAAATTAATCACATAATTAATATGAAGAAAGACTATATTTTCCTATATTCTTAATATGGGCTTCTTTGTTAGCTTAATGGTAAAAAATCAGCCTGCTAATGTAGAGACGTGGGTTCAATTCCTGAGTCAGGAAGATCCCCTGGAGAAGAAAATGGCAATCCACTCCAGGATTCTTGCCTGGTAAATCCCATGGACAGAGGAGGCTGGTGGGCTTCAGTACCTGGGGTCGCAAAGAGTCAGACACGACTTAGCCACTAAACAACAGCAACATTATTAATATAAGTTGAAGGGAAAGGAAGATTTCAAATCAGTACCATATACCTATCATGTGTATTTGTATTTACATATCTAACAACAAAATAAAACAATTAATGATCAAAGAGCTTCAAATATTGCCAGGCAACCAATAAATATTGGATGTGGGATTTAAATGAAAGGTGCATCAGATTCCTTAGTCCAACATACCTCTCTAACGTAATTTTTTTTCAAAATTACTCTTCATTAAAATTAAAACCCGACACAAATATGTTCTGTAAGAGCTCTGCAGCCTATGAATGATGTGGGAGAAATGGGAGGCTGTAAGCTCCCTGAGTCTTTACATCTCTAGCAGTAGTCCATTAAAGAGTAGATCAATAATTGGTTGCGGTAGGTGGGTTTGTTTATTGAGATGTTTTCCTGTGAACCTGATGACCAAAGTATATCATTCCATACTCAGCCCTTACACATGTTCTATTGACTTGCTTATCCAAAGTGCTTGTAATGGGTTTGCTCCACTCAATCATTCACCCATCCAGTCATTCAAGTACCTTCTATGGGCCAGGCACTTTTCTAGGAGCTAGGGATTCAGGGTTGAATAAATTGCATTATCTGCCTTCATGAAGTTTACATCTTAGTGGGAAGATGTCTGTATATGAGTAACAACTAAACAACAGAATGATTATGATAATGGAGAATAGATCTGCCTAGAAGAAGACAGAAAGACTTTGATCTGAAAACTGATGGATGGATGCATTTTCAGGAGTGTGCCTGGTATTTAATGCAGAGATATGACAGTGTGATTGTTTAATGGAAAACAGAAGGTGATTCTACATGGCTGGAAAGTAAAGTAGATGGATTATAGTATATGGAAAGTTGACAGATCATAGAGTCAGAAGCCAGATGACTGTTTAACCTACTCAAATGTAAAAGGTAAAAACTAATTGATCTATAGAAAAGCCTGGGTACTTCTGAGTAATATGTTGAAATAGCAAAGGCATTTGCTAGACCTCCACAGATGAATACAGAGGCCACAGGATTTAAAAATAAGCAATAAACTTTATCAGCTGTACAAAACGAGAATGTTATCTGTCAGAAATATAAGGAATTTCTACTAGGTATGGTGTGTATAGAACAAGACAGAATAAGACATAAAGATCAATGGCGAGGAAATAGAGGAAACTCAAACTGAATCTCACTCTAAAATCTTGGACTAAGAGGAGTCAGAAAATATCAGGTCAAGGCCGGTAGGATGGAATTTCCTTCAGAGTCAATGGCCAGAAGACAAGAGGGCCAGAATAGCAGATCAAGTCATTTTGTCATATCAAGATGAAAGAACAAGAGTAGGGAAAAGTCATAAAATGTATGAAGAACTGTACTGTAATCCAGGAGAATGATTTTAAGAGGGAAAGTTAGTGAGTATCAAGATACAAGAGAAAACTGCAAGGAAAATTTGGATTAATATTCTCAATGACATTTAATAAAACATCCCAGCTTCGGATATCTAAGTAAGCAGTCACAAAATCAGGTGGCTTCTGAGATCAGAGATAATACGAAACTAAAAACTCAGCTGTAAATTTACCAACTACAATGGTGATAATTAACAACTTACACAAAAATTAAGGCAATCCACTCAAAGATTATAAGATTTGAAGATATCTGTGTGTACTGGAAACAACAGAGTATAATAGATACTGCTGCTGCTGCTGCTGCTGCTGCTAAGTCTCTTCAGTCGTGTCTGACTCTGTGTGACCCCACAGACGGCAGCCCACCAGGCTCCCCTGTCCCTGGGATACTCCAGGCAAGAACACTGGAGTGGGTTGCCATTTCCTTCTCCAAATCAGGAAAGTGAAAAGTGAAAGGGAAGTTGCTCAGTCGTGTCCGACTCTTAGTGACCCCATGGACTGCAGCCTACCACGCTCCTCTATAGATACTGAGCAACAGCTAAAGAATAATGGAAAAATTCTGAAATGAAGCCAAGACATGACTCTAGATAAAAAGGATTTTACCAAATAAGAGTACTTCTTACCTAGTAAAATGTCAAATTCTGGATGTATACAAATAGGAACAAAATTTTTAACCTTCTATTTTTAAAATTCTTGTATTTTAAAAGGTCTACAATCACCACAGCAGAGAAAAGAAAGCATTACCTAAATAGAGGCCAAAAAAAAAAAAAAAAAAAGGAATCAGTTTGGGATCAGAATTCTCTTCTACAACACAAAATACCAGGTGTCAATGGCTTGAAGAGGAAATGATTCTGAAATAAAAATTCCATGTACAGTCAATCAGTCTTGCAAGTTCAAGAGTAACCAAAAGTTATTTTAGACAAGTAAGCAAGAGACTGTGACACCTATATTTTCTTCCTGTAAAATTGCTCAAAAACATAGCCTAGCTAACTAAGCGGTGAATTCACATAAAGAAACAAACTATGGAAATTTCAGAATAAAAGCATTGATAGTGATAAAATAACCCAACCAAATACTCTTTGTATTTATAAGTATGGTTAATCTTTTAATTGCAATAGAATTACTAATAAGCCCTTAAACTTTAAAGCAAAATATCAAAATGGCATCTATAAGTTAGTCTTGAAAGAAATAATACTGAATTGAACCAAAATCCCATCTAACATTAAAAAAATTGAGAGGATAAAGAAAGAATGAAATTATGAATGCCAAAGTTTTCATCATATTAAAGACAAATTATCACATAATATTTTATTCTTGGTATTCATAATGGAAGAAATAAGTTTAATTATATGTTATATAGTTTTAAAACTTTATCACAATGAAAAGATGTTGTCTACATCATTAGAGAAATAAAAAATAACTGCAACTGTAAAGAAATTAAAAGAAAAACAAAGAAGCAAATAAATACTCTTACACTTTTTATACTACCCTAGTGAGAACAATTGCCTATAACTGTTACATATGCTGATTTTCCTCTTTGCTTCCATATTTTTAAACATTACTTGAATAAACCTTTAAAAATTCAGAGCATCATGTAGCATTTGTCTGTTTTTCTTCTTCCAATAATCTATGCTATAAGCTATTCATAAGAGTAATTTCTGTACCAAAAATAAATGAAACATTCTGATCAAATTAAGCATCACTGGAATTTAAAGGACTGCTTTGAAGTTCTATTATGTATTTTTAAGGAAAACATGCTGTATCCAAAATGAAAAAGATGTTAAAAAGCAAAACTACAAAACCTTAAGAGAAGAGGTTGCAATGTTTTAAACACATAGGGTAGTGAAATAAACGAGAAAGCATGGTAATGGAGTAAAACATTTCTCCATGGTGGTACATACAACTCTACAGAATATATACCTTGAAATCCTAGATCTCAGTGTGAAAACCGATTAGAGTTACTTAAAAAATGATACTTCTTGCTCTGGGAATTGAGAATCACTACCTACAGCAATGTTATTGCATGACTTATGACATCAGGCCTTAATGCATTCTGTATCATAACTCTTCCCATGGGTTCTTCTTTCATTTGTTCAGGATATTAAATACACTGTCATAACTGAATTGGTTGTCTACATCCATTCATCATAGACTCAGTTGTCTGTCTAAAGCTCTCTCATTTTGTTAAGGAAGAAACTGCTGTTTAAAAAATATAAGCTGTAGCTCCACGGCTTAGTTTTCACCTCTGTAAAGTTAAGATGTTGGATTAAACGACCCCTGAGTCCCTCTGAGCTCCAAATCCTATAATTCTACCATCTGGTCACCTCAGGCTTATAGTGTTCAATGAAGTTCTAACTGAAAAATATTTGTGAATAGCTAAAGTAAAAGCAATTTAACATTTAGATTTACAAATGTCATAAGCCTAATTTTTAAAACTAGCTATACCAGAGTTTCCCATTCCTCTTTCTACAAAACAAGGCATATTTCAAATTAAATAAACATACAGTCTATTCAATAAACTTTGTTTAAACTGTAGGTGACAATTTGTCAGAATATCCAAATCTAAGTCAAGAAGAAAGAACTTGAGTTTTTTACAGAAACTATAGAAAAAGAATTTCAAGTATAAACACTATATCTAGAGCTTCAGATAATGAACTTAATTAGATCACCTTTGCAATAAATGAGCCAAAACATGGCAACTCCCCATCAAATATATATTCTGCTCTATTATATTGGCATTAGGCATGTTTTCACTTAAGTATCAGAATCATATACACAATAACTCATTTAAATTGCTGGACCTGAAGATTCTATTCCATTCATGATCATCTACTGTGCTCAGAAAATGTAACTAATATTTTCCTTACGGTAACATGTCAAATGCCAGGAAAATTTGACTCCACCCCACCTCCACCACCTCCTAACTCAAGTCACCTAAGCACCATATGTTGTAATGCACGTGTTAATGAGATGTCAAGTTGTGCAGTTGAGACTTGTTACTTTGATGATCCCCTTAGACTCCTAAAAGTGAAACTAATTAGAGCATATCCTGAGTGTGAATTTCACTAGGTATGGAGGGGAAAAGAAAATTGTATATATTGAAACAGAGTTAGACTTTATGTCCAGAGCTTTTGGAGCCTTTTCCCTCATTGTAAAAATTTAGAATGCTTCATCAAAAATGAGATTAAAAGCAAGAACAAAATTAGAAAGTTTAAAGCTTGAGCTTCTTTGTATTCCACAGACAGAGAATTAGTCGATACAAGGAAAGAAAGACTGTGATTACGGTTTCACAGGTGTATGTGTATGTGTATCCACAAACCCATCAAATTATATACATAAAATATGTCCTTTTTTTTGTGAACCAAGTATATCTTGATAAAGCTGTTAGGAAAAAGAAACTTCAGGAGATAGGTTTAGTTTATGGTACTCACTTTGGAAAATATGGAAATATAAGAAATAGACAAGAAATTTCTTTCTTCCATTTGTCTAGGATTCATCATCATGATTTTCTCCCTTGCTTTTGTAGGAAGAAAAAAAAAAATTCACAGAGCAAGAGAAAAAAGAAATTATCTTTCAAGGTTCAATACAATGAACATTATAAATTAATATTTATCTAGCACTTTAACTTAAACTGAAGAAAGTAGGAAAAACCACTAGACCAATCAGGTATGACCTAAATCAAAGCCCTTATGATTATATAGTAGAAGTGGAAAATAGATTTAAGGGACTAGATCTGACAGACAGAGTGCCTGATGAACTATGGACAGACATTCGTGACATTGTACAAGAGACAGGGATCAAGACCATTCCCAAGAAAAAGAAATGCAAAAAGCAAAATGGCTGTCAGAGGAGGATTTACAAATAGCTGTGAAAAAAGAGAAGCGAAAAACAAAGGGGAAAGGAAAGATATACCCATTTGAATGCAGAGTTCCAAAGAACAGCAAGGAGAGATAAGAAAGCCTTCCTCAGTGATCAATGCAAAGAAAGAGAAAAACAATAGAAGGGGAAGAACTAGATATCTCTTTAGGAAAATGAGAGATGCCAAGGGAACATTGCATGCAAAGATGGGCACAATAAAGGACAGAAATGGTAGGGACCTACAGAAGCAGAAGATATTAACAAGAGGCGGCAAGAATACACAGAAGAACTATACAAAAAAGATCTTCATGACCCAGATAATCACAATGTGTGATCACTCACCTAGAGCCTGATATAATAGAATGCAAAGTCAACTGTGCTTTTGTTCACTATGAACAAAGCTAGTGGAGGTGATAGAATTCCAACTGAACTATTTCAAATCCTAAAAGATGATGCTGTGAAAGTGCTGCACTCAATATGCCAGCAAATTTGGAAAACTCAGCAGTGGCCACAGGACTGGAAAAGGTCAGTTTTCATTCCAATCCCAGAGAAAGGCAATGGCAAAGAATTCTCAAACTACCACACAATTGCATTCATCTCACATGTTAGTAAAGTAATGTTCAAAATTCTCCAAGCCAGGCTTCAGCAATACATGAACCATGAACTTCCAATGTTCAAGCTGGTTTTAGAAAAGGCAGAAGAACCAGAGATAAAATTGCCAACATCCGCTGGATCATCAAAAAAGCAAGAGAGTTCCAGAAAAACATCTATTTCTGCTTTATTGACTATGCCAAAGCCTTTGACTGTGTGGATCACAATAAACTGTGGAAAATTCTGGAAGAGATGGGAATACCAGACCACCTAACCTATCTCTTGAGAAATCTGTATGCAGGTCAGGAAGCAACAGTTAGAACTGGACATGGAACAACAGACTGGTTCCAAATAGGAAAAGGAGTACGTCAAGGCTGTATATTGTCACCCTACCTATTTTATTTAACTTATATGCAGAGTACATCATGAGAAATGCTGGGCTGGATGAAGCACAAGCTGGAATCAAGATTGCTGGGAGAAATATCAATAACCTCAGATATGCAGATGACACCATCCTTATGGCAGAAAGTGAAGAAGAACTAAAGAGCCTCTTGATGAAAGTGAAAGAGGAGAGTGAAAAAGTGGGCTTAAAACTCAACATTCAGAAAACTAAGATCATGGCATCTGGTCCCATCACTTCATGGCAAATAGATGGATAAACAGTGGAAACAGTGACAGACTTTATTTTGGGGGGCTCCAAAATCACTGCAGATGGTGACTGCAGCCATGAAATAAAAGACGCTTGCTCCTTGGAAGGAAAGTTATGACCAACCTAGACAGCGTGTTAAAAAGCAGAGACATTAGTTTACCAACAAAGGTCCATCTAGTCAAGGCTATGGTATTTCCAATAGTCATGTATGGATGTGAGAGTTGGACTATAAAGAAAGCTGAGCACCAAAGAATTGATGCTTTTGCACTGTGGTGTTGGAAAAGACTTTTGTGAGTCCCTTAGACCGCAAGGAGATCCAACCAGTACATCCTAAAGGAGATCAGTCCTGGGTGTTCATTGGAAGGACTGATGCTAAAGCTGAAACTCCAATAATTTGGCCACCTGATGCAAAGAACTGACTCATTGGAAAAGACCCTGATGCTCAGAAAGATGAAGGCAGGAGGAGAAGTGGACGACAGAGGATGAGATGGTTGGATGACTCAACAGACATGAGTTTGGGTAAACTCTGGGAGTTGGTGATGAACAGGGAGGCCTGACATGCTGCAGTCAATGGAGTCGCAAAGAGTCGGACATGACTGAGCTACTGAACTGAACTGAACTGAGAGCTTTACAGTTTAAAAACTATTTTTTGGAGGATAGCCATTATTAGGAATGAAATGGTCAAAAAAACATACTCTGAGCCACGGATGTTTAATAAATTTTGCAAAATAGTATGACATCCCTTTTTCCCCTGATGGGAGATAAATTATCAGGTTGGTCCCTAAACAAGATGCTATTTTTCTCACTGAAAGACATAAGCTATGTAGACTTTCCAACCACTGAAGTGGGACAGCCAAAAAAAACAAGAAAATTAAGGGAAAGAATGCCATCCCCTGTTAAAAATCATAGTCAATATGCAGAACTTAATGGAAAAACCACATCTTCATCAAAACTAAAGATCTGAACTTTGGACTATAACATTAGCAGACTCTGAAAAATGTTGGCAAATAATATCCAATGAGGCAAAGAGCTATCATATTCCAACAAAATTAGAAAACAGAAAAGAATTGTTAGCACCTAGGAAAATATGCATCTTGATGAAAGTGAAAGAGGAGATTGAAAAGGCTGGCTTAAAACTCAACATTCAAAAAACTAAGATCATGGCACCTGGTTCTATCTCTTCATGGCAAACAGATGGGGAACAGTGAAAGCAGAGACAGGCTTTACTTTGGGTAGCTCCAAAATCACTGTCGATAGTAACTGTAGCCATGAAATTAAAAGATGCTTGCTCCTTGAAAGAAAAACTATGACCAACCTAGACAGCATATTAAAAAGCAGAGATATTACTTTGCTGACAAAGGTCCATCTAGTCAAAGCTATGGTTTTTCCAGTAGACACATGGATGTGAGAGCTGGACCATAAGGATAGCTGAGTGCCAAGAATTGATGCTTTTGAACTGTGGTGTAGCAGAAGACTCTTGAGAGTCTCTTGGACTGCAAGGAGATCCAACCAGTCCATCCTAAAGGAGATCAGTCCTGAATATTCATTGGAAGGACTGACGCTGAAGCTGAAGCTTCAATACTTTGACCACCTGATGCGAAGAACTGACTCTTTGGAAAAAACCCTGATGCTGGGAAAGATTGAAGGTGGGAGGAGAAGGGGACGACAGAGGATGAGATGCTTGGATGGCATCACCAACTCGATGGACATGAGTTTGAGCAAGCTCCAGCAGTTGGTGATGGACAGGGAAGCCTGGTCTGCTGCTGTCCATGGGGTTGCAAAGAGTCAGACATGACTGAGCTACTGAACTGAACTGAGGAAAAGATAAACCCAAACCAAAAGAGAAACACTTCCTAAATCTCAATAACTGAACTTTCTGTCCAGCTTTTTTGCTTTGTGAGTAAGAGCTAGAAAATGCCAAAACTCCAATTCACAGTAGGATAATGTATCTATGCATAATCTAATTGTGTCACATATGTAGTTCCCATTATACAGTATGGTTTTATTTTTTGGTGTTCCGAGACCAAGTCCAGTGTGTGTAGGGGGTGGAGGAATGGTATTGCTACACCAACAACAAGAATTTTCTGACACCAGCTAGGGATCCTACAATTCAACTCAATTCTGACACTGTCTATCCTGAGACAGTGTCAGATTTGAAAACTTAAGGGTTCAGTCCTACAAGAATGCCCCCTGTTCAAAACTTCAGATGTCAATCAGAAGCCCAGATTATTAACTGTGTTTCTGACTGACTGGCTATCAATCAGAGGTCCCTGTGACCTCCTCTTTGAGTTTGATGAATTTGTTAGAGTAGCTCATTGAACTCAGGAAACCCATTGACTCAGTATCACAAGTTTGTTGTAAAAGGATTTATAACTCTGGAACAACCGGATGGGAGAGAGGCATAGGGCGAGTATAGAGAAGGGGCAAGGAGATTCCATGACCTCTCCAGTCTCACATAATCTCCCTGTTCACCAACCGGGAAGATCTCCAAACCCCCTGCTTTTGGTTTTTTGAATAGAGGCTTGTGATTGATTAACCCATTGGTCATTGGTGATTGATTCAACCACCAGCCTTTCTGCCTCTCAGAGGTTGGGAGTGGGGCTGAAAGTTCCAATCATCTAATTGCATGGTTGGTTTTCCCATCGATCAGTCCCCACTCTTAGATGGGGTCCCAAAGTCACCTTACTAACACATAACAAAAGTCGCATTTATTGGTCCTCTCAGGAAATTCCAAGGATTTTAGGAGCTCTGTGCCAGAAAAGGGGATAAAAGTAAAATCTATATTTCTTATTATAAATCACAACATCATACTTTTCTTAGTCAAACTGCCCCTTTTATTATCTTCAGAGGGTTTTAAGTTAGAGAATTTATTCAACTATTTTTACAGATGAATGTACACTTTGGGAGATTCCTGACATTTAAGATTTGGTATCCTGAGTGGATAAAGAACCCTTAATGAAGTTTAATTCTCTCTGAATATTTTACATTATCACAAATATAATCATATTTTATACTCACAAAATTCATGTGGAAATGATGGTACAGATATTATTAATTCTACTTTACAACAATGCTTTAAAGTTACTTTTTCAAGCTCATACAGTTTATAAGCCTCATAACCTATTTGATACTAGCTGTTATAAATCTAGAACTAATTCTTAATCTTAAACTCTCTGCTCTGAAACCCTAAAAGTTTCTCAGGTAAAAGCACTTCAAAAGCTCTTTATTCTTCCATTTAATTTGTTGTTGCTGTTGTTTTTATTGGAGTATAATTGCTTTACAATGTTGCATTAGTTTCTGCTATACAAGGAAGTGAATTAGCTATATGTATACATATATCCCCTCCCTCCATTGTTCTCAAAGCCAAGCCAAATTTCAGTATTTTTATATTTTTGTTTTGAACTGCAACACTTAAATATTCTGATTTTTATTTTATTTCAGGTAATCGTTTGCATAAAATAAAACAAACCCATAGAACAATCAGTGGAATGTATACACTCATATGACAGAATTTACTGGCTTTCTCAGTTGACATATCAGAAAAGGCTTACATTAGGGAAATGATACCACATACCCACCAAAAGGGCTAAATTTTCAACGAATGAAAATTTCACATGTTGATAAAACATGGAGCACCTAGGCTGTTTAGAAAATCACTTTGAAAAAGTTGGCAGCATCTACCAAAGCTGAACAAAGTAATTCATTGCTTGCTGCATATCGAAGGGAATCACCTACATGCAAACACCAAAAGACACATACAAGAAATTACACAGGTTCATTCATGGTAACACCAACCTGAAAACAATCCAAATATTCAAGGGTGATCCACAAGCCAAATCCAACCTGTCATTCATTTGTTACATTATTGGAACACAGCCACAGCTATCATTTACACATTGTCTATGACTGCTGTACTAATATAATATCAAAGATGAATAGTTGCAACAAAAACCATACAGCCCACACAGACTAAAATAATTAGTATCTTACCATTGACAGAAAAATTCTACTGACTCCTGATCTTCAGTATACTAGCCTAGAGATTTTTTCTTATTTAGTCATACAGTAGAATACTCTACAGCAATTAAAACAAGTGAACTAAAACTACATGAATCAATATCAATGAACCTAACACACACAGTCTTAAGTCAAAGAAGACAGAAGAAAATAATTATTACTCTATGATTCCATTTATGGAATTTTCAGAAAATAGCAAAACTTATCTTTGGTGACAATGGATACCTTTGGGAAAAGAAGGGTATTAGTAACTACAGGGGTCATGGTGGGACTTCTGGATGAGGGAAAAGTTCTGATATAAATGTTATTAGTAAGTCAATTAAGATATTATTTTTTATTTTAGGCATTTTATCATACTTTTCCAGACTGGAAATCCCACAAGGGACAGAGCTAGGCCTCATTTACCATCTAAATAGAGTCCAAAGAAGAGGATGTTGGCTCCCGGGTATTTAATATTTTTATGCCTTTGGAAAAACTATCCCTGCAATAGGGAACGGAGACTCAAACAGCTTACATGAGGAAAAGAAAAAACCCTCAAACTATTTTAAATCAGCCTTTCTGTTCTAATTTTACACAAATCAAGCTTCTAATTAAATGTGACTTCCCTTGGAGTTTTTCCTATTAGAAAATAATTCTCTGATCATGATGATTCTAATTGCAAGCTACATTTCCCATTGTTTTTTAATTCATGCATTAGTTAATCCTTGCAAAGTGGATTCACTTCAAAAGGGTTGCCCAAACTAGTTTCTGATTTTGTAGACAGTGAATACATCCCTATGTAGACCCTTTGGGAGATGGCCAGTTGGCCTTTCCTGGTAACAGCTTGACCTCATTGCAGCTCATTCAATTTAAACTTTAACCCCGTGAATTGGTATTTTGTGGTTTGTTTCCTTATTGATTTAGTAATGAATAGTAAAATATTTTCTTGTTAATTATTGGTCAAAACAGTCATTATTTTCCTTTAACTGTTTGATTTTAAAAGATTTACTGCCTTAGTAATGTTATTAGGTATTGGATCCAAAAATGTCTACAGCAAAATACGTTTTCAATTTTATTATAAGACTGAAGTATAAAATTCCATTTCATGCATACTAATTCAGTTTACACAAAGCTTATGTGGAAAATAATCATTCAATATAATGATTAATGCTTATAATACATTGACTGAATATATTATTGAGCCTACTCATCCATTGTAATGTAACACAACAAGATATGGACGAGCCAGAAACTCATCTTTCATTGGCAGAATTTCTTCACAAGCAGAGGGTTTAGTGCCTTTTAGACGTCTCTCCTTTGATCACGTTTTATAACTCTGAGAAGTGTGCCACATCATGAAATGAAAAATATCAAAACTGAGAATGTGTCCATGCTGCCTTCCATCCCATCCCCTCATCACACACACACACACACACACACACACACACACACACACCCCATTGCCCCCGCCCCGACACACACACATACACACACACACTCATTCATCCTTTCCCAGTCTATGACAGCCTTTACAAAAGTACTTCAGACAATCAACACTTATTTAAATTTGTGTGCATAGACTCCTTTCTCCCTGAATATTTAACTGAAACAGGCTGTGATCACAAATGCCAAAACTATGATATTCCTGGTTGCCTCCCAAGGCTGCCTGGGCTAAGTGGAGTGGGACATCATTCCTGCTGGATCATCATCTCTCAGTGCTCTTTTGCAAGAGGAGAATATTTGGAATGGGTGTTAAGGCAGAGATATTAATCTAAAATGGTAGTAGCAGTTCTTCCTCCTTTAAGGGAGCCAGTTAAAAGGATTCTGGCCAGAATTTTCTCAATAGCTTTCAGACATAGTAAAGAAATTAAGTTTGTATCTCCCAATAATTTTTCTTGAAGGAGTTCATTTCTCATGATCATTTTCTCCATCACACCTCACCTCCCCAACGACTGCCTGTTTTGAATGAGATATTGGAAAGCTAACCAGCAGAGCCTAAGAAGTGCATGAGCTCCCTCTCGTGGGTCTTAGAAGTCACTTCTGAAACTAGAAGCTCCAGCCACTCAAATTGAATGTAGGTAAATTTGATTAAGTCATTGTCTCTAAGAGAAGGTCTAATATCTTGTCTCATCTTCACCAAATATCTCACCAAATGAACGATTCCCATTTCACCTATGCTTAGTTGTTCTAGGAATTTATCTTGACTCTCAAAATCAATCCTAGAAACACCATTGTAAGTAAAAAATTAAGCTTTAGAAACTTAGCTGTGATAATGCGTGCCTACTATTTGCTTTATTAAATTTATATTTTACAAAGGACACTCATATAACACTATTTTGTTTGAACTATGGGATGACTCTGAAAATGCAACATTACCATTCTCAGTTTCAGGTTTGAAATCAGCAGGGGTCAGCTGCTGCTGCTGCTGGGGCTAAGTCATTTCAGTCGTGTCCGACTCTGTGCGACCCCATAGACGGCAGCCCATTAGGCTCCCCTGTCCCTGGGATTCTCCAGGCAAGAACACTGGAGTGGGTTCCCATTTCCTTCTCCAATGCATGAAAGTGAAAAGTGAAAGTGAAGTCGCTCAGTCGTGTCTGACTCTTAGCGACCCCGTGGACCATAGCCCACCAGGCTCCTCCATCCATGGATTTTCCAGGCAAGAGTACTGGAGTGGGGTGCCATTGCCTTCTCTGTAGCAGGGGTCAAATATAAACCTAAATCTTTAGGCACCAAATCTAACATTCTTTCTATCCCACACAATCCTCACTCTTCCACATTTGCAATCTTGCCATTCCTCCTCTCAAAGCGAGATTCCTTCTCAAGTTTCAGAGTCTCAGATCACTGTTTCAATATCTCTTTCTTCAAAAATTTCATACCAGATATATGATTGAAAAATTAGAAAATCTAGATTGGAAGCCAGATGTTTCTAACTCTTAAAACATGCATCAGTTAATGCTAATACCTCTCTCCACAGTGACAATATCTTTGAACAAGAATTTAAGATAATTGTGGTATGTTTGGAAATGCATTTGAAGAGGATAGAGTATTTTGGAAATAGAGTTCCCTCAAGAATTCAAATCTTGAAGTTTCTACTTCTACATCCTTTTTTTGTATGATTATGCAGAAATAACTACTGAATTTGAGGGAGACAGATGGTGACAGCAGCCATGAAATTAAAAGATGCTTACTCCTTGGAAGAAAAGTTATGACCAACCTAGATAGCATATCGAAAAGCAGAAACATTACTTTGCCAACAAAGGTCCGTCTAGTCAAGGCTATGGTTTTTCCAGTAGTCATGTATGGATGTGAGAGTTGGACTGTGAAGAAAGCTGAGTGCCGAAGAATTGATGCTTTTGAACTGTGGTGTTGGAGAAGACTCTTGAGAGTCCCTTGGACTGCAAGGAGATCCAAGCAGTCCATTCTAAAGGAGATCAGTCCTGGGTGTTCTTTGGAAGGAATGATGCTGAAGCTGAAACTCCAGTACTTTGGCCACCTCATGCAAAGAGTTGACTCACTGGAAAAGACTCTGATGCTGGGAGGGATTGGGGGCAGGAGGAGAAGGGGACGACAGAGGATAAGATGGCTGGATGGCATCACTGACTGGATGGATGTGAGTTTGAGTGAACTCCAGGAGTTGGTGATGGACAGGGAAGCCTGGCGTGGTGCAATTCATGGGGTCGCAAAGAGTCGGACACGACTGAGCGACTGAACTGAACTGAACTGAAGTTGAAATATCATTTATTCAAGCAAAACCATTGACTGAATTGTAATCAAACGACAAATGATACCTGCTACTCACCATAAAGTTCATTACAAGTCACAGTACAGTGAGATAAGTGACACTGTACTTACTCCTTGTTCCCTCAGTCCAGTTCATATCTGCTCACAACCAGAAAGCACTGCTGAGTCTGACAACCAGCTCATTCATTTACTAATCGTATCCTTAATCTCTCTGAGACTTAGTTTCCTCATTTGTAAAATTAAGGTAATAATAGAACTTGCCTCATAGAACTGCTGCTGCTGCTGCTAAGTCACTTCAGTCGTGTCCGACTCTGTGCGACCCCATAGACGGCAGCCCACCAGGCTCTGCCATCCATGGGATTTTCCAGGCAAGAGTACTGGAGTGGGTTGCCACTTCCCTCTCCAATGCATGAAAGTGAAAAGTGAAAGTAAAGTCGCTCAGTCATGTCCTACTCTTAGCGACCCCATGGACTGCAGCCTACCAGGCTCCTCCGTCCATGGGATTTTCCCATGGGCAAGAGTACTGGAGTGGGGTGCCATTGCCTTCTCCAGGAAGAACTAAATAACACAATGCATAAAAGTACCTAACATTGTCTGGCACAGATTAAGTAGGCAATAAATGTAACTCTGCTGTTAAGTCGCTTCAGTCGTGTCTGACTCTCTGCAACCCCATAGACGGCAGCCCACCAGGCTCCCCCATCCCTGGGATTCTCCAGGCAAGAATACTGGAGTGGGTTGCCATTTCCTTCTCCAATGCGTGCAGGCATGCTGAGTCACTTCAGTCGTGTTCGACTCTGTGCGACCCCATGGACAGCAGCCCACCAGGCTCCTCTGTCCAAGGGATTCTCTAGGCAAGAATACTGGAGTGGGTTGCCATTGCCTTCTCCAAACTCTTACTATTAATATTATTAATCCAAGAGCTCTGTAAATGCCTTAATTCTTTTTGCGTTGGTCCCATTTCTGATGTCCAAATAGCTTGCCTAGTTTTGATCTCTCTCTGAACACATCCGTTTGCCCTGGTCTCTAGCCCTTTTTTCTTGATCTCTGCTGCCTTTTATTATGTACTTTCACCTTAAGTAGTGATGGCTCGGTAGCGCCCCACTGAAACTCCCTGCCAAGCTAGCTTCCATGCCTTTATCACTGGCCCTGCTGCATCCTCACTACAAATGGATAACCTTATGCTGCTGCCATTAGGTCCTATATGAAACCAGAACAAGGATATGCACACCAACTTGAACTCTAAGTCTCCACTTAATGAACAGTCCTTTGTAGTACTGCTCAAACACTGACCAACAAATATACAGCTCAACAGAAACCCAACAACACAAGATGTCGTGTAGCCATTCACAGAATCATTCATTCATTCTCTAAGTACAGCTGAAGATCCAAAAAGCTACTGCAAACAGACTGCTGATCACCCCTATTCTCTTCCTCTTTATCTCCACACTTGAGGCTCAGAAAAGCACACACAGGGAACTTCTCTGGTGGTCGGGTGGTTAAGACTCCACACTTCCAATTCAGGGTGCACAGGTTTGATCTTTGGTTGGGGAACTAGGATCCCACATGCCAAGTGGCCTGGCCAAAAAATAAATAAATAAATTATTAAAATAAAAAAAAAAGAAACCCAGCACAAACAGATACTGAAGTGAATGCCTAGCCCTCAGATACACACAGGGGAAATTCAAAGATATAAGAGGATGCTGTGGACTTGTCTGATACAGAAGAAAAGATCAAACCCTAGGAAAAGGGGGAACACAGGCAGAAACTTTAGAAACATCAAAATAATAGCTAAGACGCAAGAAAATGGGAGTGGGTGCCAAGAGAAATGAAGAGCCTGTATTTCTGCATAACAAACATCCACATTAAGGATCATCCAAATCTTTGCAGTGAAGCCATATATACTTTCTAATGAATAAGAAATAATTTGCTAGATCAAAGCAAGCAATAACTACTTTCTCATGTTAGTAGCTCCATTCCATCTGGTTTTGATTTAATCACCAGTAATGCTGAATAAACAGATGCTTGGACAGGATCTCCAAGAGATGTTTCTGCACCTACATTCATTGCAGAATTATTCAGAGCAGCCAACAGGTGGAAGTAACCCAAATGTCCATTGTCTTTACAGAGCCTCAACTGCAAATACTGATATTTTCTGACTCTCTTTTGGGACAATCTCCACATCTGGATTAATAACCTCATCAGTCAGTTCAGTTCAGTTCAGTCACTCAGTCGTGTCCGACTCTTTGAGACCCCATGAATTGCACCACGCCAGGCCTTCCTGTCCATCACTAACTCCCGGAGTTCACTCAAACTCACATCCATCGAGTCAGTGATGCCATCCAGCCATCTCATCCTCTGTCGTCCCCTTCTCCTCCTGCCCCCAATCTCTCCCAGCATCACAGTCTTTTCCAGTAAGTCAACTCTTCGCATGAGGTGGCCAAAGTACTGGAGTTTCAGCTTCAGCATCATTCCTTCCAAAGAACACCCAGGACTAATCTCCTTTAGAATGGACTGCTTGGATCTCCTTGCAGTCCAAGGGACTCTCAAGAGTCTTCTCCAACACCACAGTTCAAAAGCATCAATTCTTCCGCGATCAGCTTTCTTCACAGTCCAACTCTCACATGCATACATGACCACTGGAAAAACCATAGCCTTGACTAGACGGAGCTTTGTCAGCAAAGTAATGTCTCTGCTTTTGAATATGCTATCTAGGTTGGTCATAACTTTTCTTCCAAGGAGTAAGCGTCTTTTAATTTCATGGCTGCAGTCACCATCTGCAGTGATTTTGGAGCCCAAAAAGATAAAGTCTGACACTGTTTCCACTGTTTCCCCATCTATTTCCCATGAAGTGATGGGACCAGATGCCATGATCTTCATTTTCTGAATGTTGAGCTTTAAGCCAACTTTTTCACTCTCCTCTTTGACTTTCATCAAGAGGCTTTTTAGTTCCTCTTCACTTTCTGCCATAAGGGTGGTGTCATCTGCATATCTGAGGTTATTGATATTTCTCTTGGCAATCTTGATTCCAGCTTGTGCTTCTTCCAGCCCAGTGTTTCTCATGATGTACTCTGCATATAAGTTAAATAAGCAGGGTGACAATATACAGCCTTGACGTACTCCTATTTGGAACCAGTCTGTTGTTCCATGTCCAGTTCTAACTGTTGCTTCCTGACCTGCATACAGGTTTCTCAACAGGCAGGTCAGGTGGTCTGGTATGCCCATCTCTTTCAGAATTTTCCACAGTTTATTGTGATCCACACAGTCAAAGGCTTTGGCATAGTCAATAAAGCAGAAATAGATGTTTTTCTGAAACTCTCTTGCTTTTTTGATGATCCAGCAGATGTTGGCAATTTGATCTCTGGTTCCTCTGCCTTTTCTAAAACCAGCTTGAACATTGGAAGTTCACGGTTCATATATTGCTGAATCCTGGCTTGGAGAATTTTGAGCATTACTTTACTAGCGTGTGACATGAGTGCAGTTGTGCGGTAGTTTGAGTGTTCTTTGCCATTAGCACATGGCATCTTCATAAATTACAGCTAAGTAGGTGAACTCTTCAAAGCACTTTACAAACAATACCTTCTTCATTTCTCAATGAAATATTTCCTCAGTATACCTATGAGAAAGATACTATCATTATTAACCCTAATTTGTGAATGATGAAATTAAGATTTAGAGAGATTAAATAGCTTGCCAAAAGTTACACAGTAACTATAACAAAGATTTCACACAGTCCATGCTTACTCACTTACTTACTTTCCATGCACCCAATATTCAAAGCCCTGGGGAAACCCAGATTAACTCATTATTCATTTTACCGAAACAATATTATAATCTCCTCAGGATATTTAAAATGCCCTGAAGCCTTCATTCATTTGTTCATTCACTCATTCATTACTTTATTCATTCCATAAGCATTATTCCAGGAACTGGGAATGCAGCTATTTACATACAAAGCCCTTACTTTCATGGAATTTATAGTCTAGCCCATGTTCAAGGGGCTTTAAAATCTGCATTCACAAAAAGACTTTTCACAGAGAGGGGCAGAATGTTCTCTGTTTCCACACTAGGGACAGAGAAGCAGTGTAAGACAGAAAGTCCATAAGCTTTACTGTGGAAAAAAGCAACCATTTCTTGTAAAGAACAACATTTCCACTACTTGGATTAAGGTTTACAGACCCAAATTAACTAAGTTGCATGAATTTTCACAAATATTCTCAAGTATGTCCTATGATATAGAGTTAGTCGTGTGTGTGTGTGAGAGAGAGAGAGAGAGAGAGAGAGAGAGTGTGTGTGTGTGTGTGTGTGTGGTTGTGCTCAGTGGCTCAGTCGTATCTGACTCCTTGCAAACCCATGGACTGTAGCCCCCCCAGGCTCCTCTGTCCATGGAATTTTCCAGGCAAGAATACTGGAGCAGGTTGCCATTTCCTACTCCAGGGGCCCTTCCCAACCCCAGGACCAAACCCCTGTCTCTTCCTCTCCTGCGCTGGCACGCAGATTCTTTACCTCTCATCAGCTGGGATGCAACTGTGATTAAAACCTGAAACATCACTATCCTAGGAGTATGGCCAGGGTTTTTTCTCCTAAATGCTTATCTTTTCATTAACCCAGTCATAAGCTCAAAGGTCCTTTATACATAGCAAACAGACTTTCACAAAACATATCATTATTAGAAACAAATAATCTCCATTATTGACAAATGGAGATTTATTTTCTCCTTACAACAGATTTTTTTCTAAATTATAGTCTCCAAGTGGCAAAAAATGAAGCAGTACTGCTGGTAAGTTCACAAGACTTAAGCCTATAGAATCTCCAACTGGGCAACTTTCATGCCCCATTTAATGTACAGATTCAAAAATCCTGGTATACCCTCATTTTACTTGATAAGGGCTGATTAGCTTTGCAATTAAGCTATATAGTTTGGGGGCATAGCTCTGAAAGAATACCCATCTACTTACTGCTACTTAAAAAGTCTTACTTTCAGTATAATAGCCTTTTCCGTTAGTTTCAATTGGATAGAGCAGACAATATCTCATGGCACCATTTAACACAAGCGCAGTATATGAGTACACCAAGGAACAAGCAACTCTCTCAGTTTGCAGTTAATGAATCAAAGTTTAGGACGACAAATTGGCTCGCTGAAGCAAAATAGTTAATTAACTTTTAGTCAGAAATATTCATCCTGCTTTCCTGGCATAAACAAGTCTCATAAACTCTGTTTACTTACTCAAGTGTTTTTCTTCTCTCCTCCATCCCTAGGCATCATTCAGAGCTCTTTAATATATCATGTCAGAGTAGCTTCATAATTTTAATCCAATTTTTTATGTTTTCAGCCTCCAAGACAAAAAAAAATTACATCGCTTCATCATTAATGTAAGTTCTGTAAACACCGGACTATCAAACAGAAAAAGAAAGAAAGAAAAGCCTCCAATGTTTAATTCTGTAGCCTCTATGACTTTGAATGTTAATAGAATCAGACTTCGTGTTTCTTAAAGTAAACACATTAATTCTAAATGTTCTGTTAGCTCAGGCTGTTTAGCCTGTCAGGTAAGGCCGCAGATTAATGTGATAGCAGTAGCTGGTGTGTCCAATTAGCAAAGAGGTTTAATGGCAGCTACTCCAGACTCTCTTGCCTCTGGTATTTTACAGAGGCACCATTTCCTTAAAACAACATTTTACATATTAGCTAATAAGAGAACTATGTCAACAGCTTTGATGAATATGCATCTGAACAGTCGTTACATTATATACTCTCCAGCCACTCTTCCAAAGTCACCTTTCGCTAATTTCCACCCCCCCTCACCGCTAATTATTATGTTTCTTCTAGAGAGAAGGGTGTCTATTTGTTATCTTCTGTCATTGGCCTGTGTTTTCTAAAGAAAGACTGTCTGCTACAGTGAATGCTTGCATTTAACAGCTACCAACACTAACTGCAGTTTGCATTTTGTTCTTTGCAATGTTGCCACGAAGTTTACTTTTTTTTCTAGCTCTGCACCAGATTTCTTAAACCTCAAGTCATCATCATTTTATGAGATGATTTTTCCAAAAGCAAATTACAGGTTGATGAATTAAGTAAGTGTTGGTCAAGAAATGGTGCTTATTTTTGGAAGTGACTCATTTGTGTACGAAAAGTCAGGTTAATGTCTTTCTCTGTATGTTTAGGAATAGACATAGCATACTAGAGAAGGCAATCTTCAACTGGAAAATAAATTAGTTTCAAAAAGTTTACTCTAGGTTGACATATTTTCCCATAGGTAAGTTAAACATATTTTAATTTATGTATGTATTTAACTTAGGTAAATTCAACTTATTTTTCCATGATACCAATCCTAAACAAGATTGATATTGTTTAATTCAGCAAACCTGTGTTGGAACTCCTACAAGGCATCAGGTGAGGTTCTAAGGGCCAGGAGTAAGGGCCAGGAGATGAATAAGATAGAGTGCTGTCCTCAAGGATTTGCAAGGTAACAAGACAGAATTTATTTTTATGGTAAACTCATTCAAAGCTTTTCCTTGAAAAGACTCTCCTTGGAGAGTCTTGGGAGAGCAAAGACTCTCCCAAGTATAATTCCAAAGAGTATAATAAGTGCATAGAGTGTTAGTGAAGGAAAAAGGGTACTAATCCAAGAAGGGGAAGGGTGATGAGGGTATGAGTGAATAGGTAGGTTCCCTAGGTAAGGTTTGAAAACTACTATATTAGGGCAAGTTTTCAGGCAGTAACACAGGAGGAGGGGCTGCTGCTTTTTCATGGAGTGAATTGTGTAAGCAAATACTTGGGATGATTGTAGTAGATCTCCCAGCTGCTCTGAGGATGGGTTGTTAAGAGCTCCAAGTTGCATTCTTCTGAGAATTGTTCTCAACCTATGGGAAAGAACTTGCCTGGAAATGCCTAAGTTACTCCCCTTTCCAAAAGTGGCACAATACCAATAATACACTGATATGGCCAGTCCCCTTACCTCAGGGTAGGAAAGCTTTATGGTATAATTCATGCTCCAAAAGCTCCCCATAGGATCAGGTGAACCCACATCTTGGCCTGTCCTGTTGTGCCTCCCTTGTTCCATTTCAGGTTTCTCCTGAAGGCAGTTCCTCAGTAAATACTGGCACAAGAATCTGCATCTCAGGCTGTTTCCAGGGAACCAAACCCAAGACAGTGGTATACAGCATAGGAATGCTTGGAGAACTTCAAAGGGTTGCATTGATGGAGCATAAAAGTGTAAGTTCTGACTGGTAAGACTGGGAAGAGCCAGTTTATAGACTGGGCAACAAGGTTCTTTGGGCAATAATTCCCAAAAGTATCAAAATTCACAGAAGCATTCATTGAACTTCAATACATACCAAGTACTGATGTGAGTAGAGGGAGGGAAATCATTCAAATACCACCTTGGATGGCAAGGAAAGTATCTTCCCTGTTTACAATAAATAATAATTCACATCCCATCTCTCACCAGTCACCAAAAATAAACTCCTAGATCCAAGCCACAGAGGTCAGGGGCTGTGTGATCATTTGTAGAGACCTATTCTTGGTGATATGGAAGGGAGAGATGGACTGACAAAGTGAAGAGCTGGGGTAACCCTCTAAGCAATGCAAAATTGTAAGGGATTAGACACTGGGTTGAGGATGGCAACCAAAGGAATGAGATTCAAAATGGGCCAATCATGGGCTTCCATTTTCCTTCTGTGTCTTCTCTAGATTCTTCTTGCCTTGACTTTGGGAGCTCCTGCTAGAGCAAACTACTAGGGCCACATTTCCAAACTATCTGGGGGACTTTAATAGTTCAACACATTCTTTCCTTCTAAGAGCCTCTGCTTTGCCTTCTACTCCGCCAGTGATTGCTCCTGACCAGGATATCTTTCTCATCTCTTCCAGTGCAATCTGAGAATCAGGTCAACACTCCAAGCTTCTCCCCTTATCCAGTCACTCAAATAAGCACACATACCTTTAAAGCATGCTCTAAGGGTTTTTTCCTTCCTGTCAGAACAGTAAAAAACAGGGCAGGCAGATGCACTAGATTATTATTTTGACATTTTGATTGTGTGTCTTCCCCAGCATCCATTTCCTCTGACTATAGCAACCATCCTCAGTTTCTTTTTAACAGTGCTCAATGCCTTCCCTCTCAATTCATTTATCCTGAAAGGGTCCATTACTATTTCCACCAAACAAGGGGGCTCTATTCTGAAAACATGAAGGGATGGAGACTCTGTAGCTACCGTGCCCCACAAACAGAAAGAATGAACTTCCAGAAAATATACAAGAACACTGCAGATGAAGGAAAACTGCTTGGTCCCTGAATTCAGCCATGTCTGAAGCCACATCGACCCTCAGTTTTTCAGCATTGTGAAATATTAAATTCTCTTTTTCCCTTTAAGCCTCTTCGAAACAATTTTCTTAGCCCTTTCAACAGAGAGTCCTAACTGATCTAAGATGTCTTCCATTTTTCAGATAGTATATATGACTATATATAAAGCTAATCTTCCTTTGGCTTCACTTACTGAAGGACCTTTAAATGTCTTCCTCTTCCTTCATTCATTTATACACAGTATCCCAAACGTGTTCCAAGTAAAATTAGATTGGGTTGTTGCACCATACAAAATGTAAAAGGAAGGAGATGCTCCATGGTCACATAAATGTGGAAATTACTTCCTTCTGCAAAGTTAGATGAGTTCTTTACTGAAGGACTTCTGAGAGTCTTTAGCCTATGACTTACATGCTAAATCTGCAAGTGTATGCATGTGTGCTAAGTCACTTTGCTGTGCTGTGCTGTCGCTTAATCATGGCCAACTCTTTACGACCCCATGGACTGCAGCCCACCAGGCTTCTCTGATGGAGATTCTCCAGGCAAGAATACTGGAATGGGTTGCCATGCCTTCCCCCAGGGAATCTTCCCAACCCAGGGATCGAGCCCATGTGTCTTATGTCTCCTGAACTGGCAGGCAGGTTCTTTACCACTAGCGCCACCTGGGAAGCCCCAAATCCCCAAGTGAGGGTCTGTCTCATTCCCCTCATATGAGTGACTGGAGAAATGCTGTTTTCATGGAGCAACTGTGGGGCAAGATTACGTGAAATACATTTCAGAAAATGGGTACCCAGTTGAAATTCCAAGCTTTTTTCTATTCCAAACTGCTTAGCATTAAGGGGTCCTTTACCTACCATCTGGGCTTTTGATCATTCCATCTGGTGTGCTCCCAAAGGGCTCTACCCAAAAATAAGGTTGGAGGACTGGGTAAAAGGGAATTATAAGCAAAGGAGAGGGATAAATCAGGGTGCTCCATGCCACCCCAATTTGGAAGAAATTTTCATTACCCTTGGGCAGACTGTAGGTCTCCAATGTAATATGGTCATTTTTATCGTCACTGCTTCATGCGGTGTACATTTGTTGAACTTAAGAATGTATCCATGAAAACTTCTAAAACACACACACAAACAAAAAACAGAACCCAAATCCTCTGCCCAGAATACAAAAACTACTAGTTAATTACCTTGAATACATCTGAGCAGAACAGATTTTAGAAAGGCACTTATAAGGTTTTGGCTGTACTTTCTAAAATGTTTTTGATGGGCTTTTCATGTTTTAAAAGTCTGACAGCTGCTCCTGAAAATGAAATACTGTTTGTCAGCAAGCTACAGTTAACTCATTTCAATAAATAGGTAATTTGTTCCCTTAGAAAACAATTGAAAGCATTCAATGACATTTGAGCGGAAAGAAAAACTGAGTAATTTTTAGATGGGGGAGGAACAAATTTTTCATGCCATTTCACCCCAAGCTCTCTGAAAGTAAGAGAGGGATTGGACACGTGATGGCGGACTATTCTGGTATCTCCAGTGAAAAGGATCAAAATGTAAATGATTTTCTTTTACAGCCTGACTTAGTGAAAAGAGGCCACAATATGAAAACCTGACTCCTCTGTGTGGCCTTTTGCGTTCACTTTAAAGAGACACGGCATCTAAAGCATCTCTCTGAACCTTACTCTTCCGTGCTTTAAGAGACATTCTAACTATGGATAACGTGGAAATCATACATTTTCTTCCAAGAGCTTCTCAGTCAAGATAATGCCTCCTCTAACACTCCTCTGATGCAGCCAGCAGTTTACTGGACCAGATCAGAGATTTTTCTAGTTTTCTCCAGCCTTTGGTACTCCCAGTTGCGTGTGTATCCACTCCACAGTTAGACACACACACACACACACACACACAATCTACATCTGGTCAGGAAAACAGAAACCACGGAGACATTTCAAAACACAAAGGACTTAGGAGTTCCCTGGCTGTCAGTGGTTGGGACTCTGAACTCTCACAATGTTAGCCCAGGTTCAATCCCTGATGGGAAAACTAAGATCCCACAAGCCACACAGTGTGGCCAAATAATATACATACACACACACACACACACACAAAGGGCTTAATATAGGAAATTGGTACAACAGGTGTTGGATGACTAAAATAGAAAGAAGGGAGCTGTGAGGTAGACTAGGCAAGAAGCAGTTACTACCCTAAGACTGAAAGAAGAAAAGGCAGAGAGGAGTTTACAAGGACCTATGAGCATGAACCAGGAGCCTTAGGAATTGGTGCTCAGCCCTCAAAGGACAGGGCACATAATTGGCCATGGCTGGTACCCCAAGAGTGTATGAAGACACTGTTCTTAGGGTGCTAAAAGTAATTAGAGGTTGGAACCAACTTTCGCTGCTAGGGCCTCCTACTATGTTGTCATTGTTTTTGTTTAGTTGCTAAATTACGTCTTTTACGACACCATGAACCATAACCCACCAGGCTCCTCTGTCCATGGGATTTCCCAGGCAAGTATACTGGAGTGGGTTGCCATTTCCTTCTCCAAGGGAATCTCCCTGGATCAGAGATTGAGCCTATCTCCTGCATGGGCAGGTGGATTTTTTTTAACACTGAGCCGCCAGGGAAGCCCACTTCACACTGTAGAAATAGGTAAAACAGGAGAGAAGTCCTCTCCCTCCTCCTTACGCTTTCCAGTCTCTCTCTAGTGCCCCTATTGGCAGATCCTAAAAGACAACAGGGACTTCCCTGGTGACTCAGTGGTAAAGAATATGCCTGGCCAATGCAGGAGATGCAGATTTGATCCTTAGCTTGGGAAGATCCCTTGGAGAAGGAAATGGCAACCCACTACAGTATTCTTGCCTGGAAAATTCCATATGGACAAAGGAGCCTGGCAGGCTACAGTCCACAGGGTCAGAAAAGAGTTTGACACAACTTAACAACTAAATAAAAAGAGAACAACCTTGGCAAAGAAGTTTTAGGAGAGTTGACTTGGAGCTGAGGGAAAATAGGTAAATGACAAATTCTCCTAAGGGAAAGATGACTGACTTTGGGCAAGTTGCATAAACTCACTGGCATTAATTTCCTCTTCTGGGATAGTTACATCTACCTTGGATGGTAGTGTCATGTATACAAATAGATAATCTAAATAAAGGGCTTAGTATAATGTCTGTACCATAATAGATTCCCAATAAATAAAAATTGACTTCCTCCTTTTCCTCCCTATTCCTCATCTTTCCTAGTGGAATAAAAGGCTTTCTACCTTGTGACTGGACTCTTGGGCATCAGTAAACACCTGTAAGCTCACTGGCAGGGCAATATTTCCTCTAAGTTGGAGAGGTTTTATCAGCCTAGCAAGATTCTCAAGAGTTTCAAGGAAAAGACACGCAAATTGCTTCCAATTCATTGCTTACAATGAATTCATTGTAAGAATACATGGGAAATAGAAAGGGAGGTCTTAGAAGAGCAGCTTCCTGCTCAGGAATGTGTGGCAAACTTCATAAGACACCAGGAAAATCTGCCTAACTTTGCTAGGGACAAGAATTTTTGCCTGTGTGACCTGACTGTTTCTTCACTTAACATCTGTGTTTCCCCCAAATTGTGAATTTAAATGAGGTCTTTTGCCCCTCTAGGTATGAAGTGTTGCTACTGAGCAGAGTTCACAGCAAGTCTTCTCAAAGAGTATTGACCTCTGAAACTCAGCCTACATGCGACTGATTCCAGATCATATAGCTTCCCCTATATAATCATTGAGATAAGGTAGCAAGGTTCAGCTTGATCTCTGAAAGGCCCTCTCCTAATTCATCCACCACAATGCAAAAAACGAAGTATTTTCCCCACAAACTAGACCTTACTGGCTCTTTCTGTCCTAACATAAAGAAATAGTTTCTACTCTGTTCTTATAACTATCCTGTTCCAGAACTATTTCTCATTGAGCAAAGTTTCATGAAGCACCATGAGAAGCAGTGTATAAGAGTCCACCAAGATAAGTGGATATCTAGGAAATAAAATAATTTGTCTTTCAACCACATCATGACATGGATCTCAGAATCGGGGAACAAAGCAAAAGAGAAGGAAATAATGCCTAGATCGCTAAACTGAAGGATTAAACGACTGTGGTATTAACAGAAATGGAGAAAACAGTGATTGGGTTTGCTTGTGATGAATGAGTTGTAGAAAACTTGAAGAGGGTACTTGTGGAGTGTCCAAATACACTTTTAAGCATGATATAGAGAAGCTTTGAAAAATCAGAGAGTGAATCCTGTCTTATTTTGTTTTATTTTTAGTGCAATGATTTCTAAGCTTTCTGGTATCGTATGTCACTTTGAACATCTAATTACAGCCAAATATACTCAGTAAAAAAGCAAAGAAAGCTTTCTCTGCGGAATCACCATGGCGGCTGGGACCCTGTACACATATCCTGAAAACTGGAGGGCCTTCAAGGCCCTCATTGCCGCTCAGTACAGCGGGGCTCAGGTCCGCGTGCTCTCCGCACCACCCCACTTCCATTTTGGCCAAACCAACCGCACCCCCGAATTTCTCCGCAAATTTCCTGCTGGCAAGGTTCCAGCCTTTGAGGGTGACGATGGATTCTGTGTGTTCGACAGCAATGCCATTGCCTACTATGTGAGCAACGAGGAGCTGCGGGGAAGTACTCCCGAGGCAGCAGCGCAGGTGGTGCAGTGGGTGAGCTTTGCTGATAGCGACATAGTGCCACCGGCCAGCACCTGGGTGTTCCCTACCTTGGGCATCATGCACCACAACAAGCAGGCCACAGAGAATGCAAAGGAGGAGATGAGGCGAATTCTGGGGCTGCTGGATGCTCACTTGAAGACGAGAACTTTTCTGGTGGGCGAACGCGTGACGCTGGCTGACATCACAGTTGTCTGCACCCTGCTGTAGCTTTACAAACAGGTTCTGGAGCCTTCTTTTCGCCAGGCCTTCCCTAATACCAACCACTGGTTCCTCACCTGCATTAACCAGCCCCAGTTCCGGGCTGTCTTGGGAGAGGTGAAACTCTGTGAGAAAATGGCCCAGTTTGATGCTAAAAAGTTTGCAGAGAGCCAGCCTAAAAAGGACACCCCACGGAAGGAGAAAGGTTCTCGAGAAGAGAAGCCGAAGCCCCAGGTGGAGCGGAAGGAGGGCAAAGAGGAGAAGAAGGCGGCTGCCCCCTCTCCTGAGGAGGAGCTGGATGAATGTGAGCAGGCGCTGGCTGCCGAGCCGAAGGCCAAGGATCCTTTTGCCCATCTGCCCAAGAGTACCTTTGTGTTGGATGAATTTAAGCGCAAGTACTCCAACGAGGATACGCTCTCCGTGGCGCTGCCGTACTTTTGGGATCACTTTGATAAGGATGGCTGGTCCCTGTGTTACTCTGAGTATCGCTTCCCTGAAGAGCTCACCCAGACCTTCATGAGTTGCAACCTCATCACTGGAATGTTCCAGCGATTGGACAAACTGAGGAAGAATGCCTTTGCCAGTGTCATTCTCTTTGGAACCAACAATAGCAGCTCCATTTCTGGGGTCTGGGTCTTTCGAGGCCAGGAGCTTGCTTTTCTGCTGAGTCCAGATTGGCAGGTGGACTAGGAGTCATACACATGGCGGAAACTGGATCCCGGCAGCGAGGAGACCCAGACGCTGGTTCGAGAATACTTTTGCTGGGAAGGGGCCTTCCAGCATGTGGGCAAAGCCTTCAATCAGGGCAAGATCTTCAAATGAACACCTCTTGCCATCGCCCAGCCGCCTGCACCTGCCCTTCGGGGAGAATGGGGGTCATTAAAGGAAACTGAACATTGGAAAAAAAAAAAAAAAAAAAGGCAAAGAAAATGTCCAGATGTATATATAGCTAAATAGTATGTAAACTTTTAGAAGATCTTCAGAACTTGCAGATTAAGTTCCACCATCTCACCCATGTAATGAAAAATTATACAAAATATAAAAATCGAAAGCCCTGAATCTGTACTGTGTTAGAACTTAACATCTTTTGTAAATCACCTTCTTCACCCCCAAACAAGCTAAAATTCAATCTGTGCCAAATAGCTTCTTTCCTGGCAAAGCTTTTGATAGATAATGAGAAACAAAGCAGGGCAATTCAATGATAAGAGCTTCTAAATATTGCCAGCAAGAAAATAACCCAAGGTGTTCATTTTCTCAATTACTGCAAAGTTCCTTTACTTGTCGGATGGCCGAGTGCTCCTGACCAAACCTTGGGGCTAACTGTGCACATCCTGGCTTATCTGGTGCTCCCTAAGCCCAGAGCCAGCAGCTAGCAATATATTTCACAGATTGATGTACAATCATAAATTTACAGGCTTGATGGTCCAGTGAGGCTCCCTGCTATGTGAGATAATGAATAGGAAATTGTCAGAATAATTAGCCAAGTCAGACTTTGCAAATCTACCTGTGTATTGAAAGTAAAGAAACAAATAAAAATGCCCATCCTTTGACAGAATTAGAGATTGAAAGGTGAGATGTGAAAAAAAAATGACATGGTCAAAATACTGCTTTTTGCCATTTTTGCTGAATTTAACTTCCTACCTATACAGAATCCAGTGTGTACCTCTCTCAGATCCTCCTACAAAGCACCAGGATTTATTCCTATTATTCCAGCCACTGGAAGTACTGCTATTTCTACAGTCAACCCTCTCGAGAAATTGCCCTTAGCTGGAGTCAGCTGTTTTGGCCAAGGTCAGACTCTTACTAGGAAGGAAGTAGGGAAGTTCATACTAAATAAGTGGTCAGTTCCAGATTATAAAGGTCTAGGCTCTCTTACCAGAATAAGACACAAATCAGAAGGGTCAACCCATCTTCAAAGCTCCCTAAGGGGTTGACTGAAGTCTTGGTTGAGATTACACTGTAGACCGACTTCTCTTTCTGCCCATTCCTAGCTATTTCCCTAAGAACGCTCCCTACCAGAAGTTGGTACCAATTGCTATCTGAGTATGTTTTTCAGAAAATCTAACTTGCAGCATTGTCAAATCATATATCAGTGTCAAGATTATAACAAAGAAATGCCCTTAACAAGGAATAATCTATTCAATTCAATTTAAGAAATATTTTTGTATGCCTACTATGGACAAGGCAAGTCTACACCAAAAGTAAGTTTTTTCTTGAGATGTTCCCTTGAGAGTTTTTTTTTTATTGTTTTTTTAATTTGTTGATTTGGTTAGGTGTAGTGAATATATACATAGACACTAACTTCTAAGGTGACCCTTCTGAGTAAATTTACCTACTTCTGGATTTTCACAGTCTAAACTAAAAAAAAAAAAATCTTAAAAAATACACCAAAAGAGAAACTACTGATGATGAAAGTCAAGGCTATTTCTGTTACATTTGAAGTACATAATTATGTGTACAGCTTAACATTAAATTCAAATAGGTCAGGGAAGGGCATAAAAGGACTTTGTAGATATATATATAAAGGTGATATTTGATATAAATATCATAATATATTATCAATGCAATAAAAGACACCACAATATCTATTAACTAGAAAGACCAAGAGAGGTGAATGGATTATATGAATTACATGTGTTAAAGGATATAACAAGTGTTACATAGGTATAGTTCTAAATGCTGTGGGTGAGTCCCACTTTGTGCAAATCTGATACTTGAAACCTAGACTAACATAAAAGATGGAGAGTGATTTTAAAATAAATGTGAGACTGATGGGATCAAGATAGTAGAACAGGAAGATTCTGAGCTCACTTTCCCTCACAAACACATCAAAACTACAAATACATACAGTGCAACATTCTCTAAGAATGATCTGAAAACTAGCAGAATGGCTCTCGTACAACCAAAGCTCCAAAGAAAGAACCACATGGAGTATGGTAGAAAGGGGAGAAGTGATCTAGTCAGGCAGGACCCACACCCCTAGCAGGTGACCCACAAGAGGAAGAGGATATCACAGGCTTGGGGAGCCTCCCTTTGGAGTGAGGAGTTCAAGCAACATATTAGGTAACCCAGCTGTGGGGTCTAACACCAGGAAGACAAATCGCCTTAACTGATTTAAATATCAGTGGGGCTTAACAGAGGAGTGTGAAAAACCAAGACTCCACTCTCAATGAACGCATGCACAGGTTTGCTTGCTCCCCATCTCAGCACAGAAACAGCAGACTGAAAACTGCCTCATGCTCTGGCCATCCTGCCAGGACAGCCCCACAGACCCTCCAGCCCACATCAGCCTCCTGCTTCAGCCCCACCTGCCTCGCCACAGAACCAGCTTGGGCCTCACTCCTGCCTCTAGCCAGGGCAGAAACTGCCATGGCGGGTGTGCATATACACAAAGGAAGGAGCAAAGCCAGCTCAGGAGGGCAGCTCCAAGCCCTTGAGCCCCGGCCATGCCCCCAACCACAGCAGAGATTATTACTGAGCCCAAGAGAAGCCCCAGCTCACACCTGGCTCTAGCTATAGCCCCTCCATCCCTAGCCACACCTTGCACCAAGGCACCAACTGCAGCACAGCCAGGAGAAGACATGGCCTGTGTTCACTTTAGATCTAGCTCTTCCACCTGAACCACCAGGAACACACAGACTGCATAGGAATACCCACACAAGGACATGACTTCGAGACCAGGATAGGCAACTGTGTCAATTAATTTCGTGGAGACAAAAAGAGAATACTATTCAACCAGAAAAAAGGATGAAATTTTGCCTTTTGCAACAACATGGATGGACCTAGAATGTATTATGCTACAAAGGAGGCAGGAATACACAGTGGAGAAAAGACAATCTCTTTAACAAGTGGTGCTGGGAAAACTGGCCAACCACTTATAAAAGAATGAAACTAGAACACTAACACCATACACAAAAATAAACTCAAAATGGATTAAAGATCTAAACGTAAGACCAAAAACTATAAAACTCCTAGAGGAGAACATAGGCAAAACACTCTCTGACATAAATCACAGCAAAATCCTTTATGACCTACCTCCCAGAATATTGGAAATAAAAGCAAAAATAAACAAATGGGACCTAATTAAAATTAAAAGCTTCTGCACAACAAAGAAAACTATAAGCAAGGTGAAAAGACAGCCTTCAGAATGGAATAAAATAATAGCAAATGAAGCAACTGACAAACAACTAATCTCAAAAATATATAAGCAACTCCTGCAGCTCAATTCCAGAAAAATAAATGACCCAATCAAAAAATGGGCCAAAGAACTAAACAGACATTTCTCCAAGGAAGACATACAGATGGCTAACAAACACATGAAAAGATGCTCAACATCACTCATTATCAGAGAAATGCAAATCAAAACCACTATGAGGTACCATTTCACACCAGTCAGAATGGCTGCAATCCAAAAGTCTACAAGCAATAAATACTGGAGAGGGTGTGGAAAAAAGGGAACCCTCTTACACTGTTGGTGGGAATGCAAACTAGTACAGCCACTATGGAGAACAGTGTGGAGGAGATTCCTTAAAAAACTGGAAATAGAACTGTCTTATGATCCAGCAATCCCACTGCTGGGCATACACACCGAGGAAACCAGAAGGGAAAGAGACACGTGTACCCCAATGTTCATCGCAGCACTGTTTATAATAGCCAGGACATAGAAGCAACCTAGATGTCCATCAGCAGATGAATGAATAAGAAAGTTGTGGTACATATACACAATGGAGTATTACTCAGCCATTAAAAAGAATACATTTGAATCAATTCTAATGAGATGGATGAAACTGGAGCCTATTATACAGAGTGAAGTAAGCCAGAAAGAAAAACACCAATACAGTATACTAACGCATATATACAGAATTTAGAAAGATAGTAACGATAACCCTGTATGCGAGACAGCAAAAGAGACACAGATGTATAGAACAGTCTTTTGGACTCTGTGGGAGAGGGAGAGCGTGGGATGATTTGGGAGAATGGCATTGAAACATGTATAATACCATATATGAAATGAATCGCCAGTCCAAGTTCAATGCATGATACTGGTTGCTTAGGGCTGGTGCACTGGGATGACCCAGAGGGATGGTACAGGGAGGAAGGTGGAAGGGGGGTTCAAGATGGGGAAGACGTGTACACCCGTGGTGGATTCATGTTGATGTATGGCAAAACCAATACGATATTGTAAAGTAATTAGCCTCCAATTAAAATAAGTAAATTTTTTAAAAAAGAACTAAGTCACACAGAGGAAGACAAATACTATACTATCTCACTTATATATGGAATCTAAAAACTGAATCAAACAAATATAACAAAAAACTGAAACAGACTCACAGGTAAAGGGAGTAAACTAGTCATTACCAGTAGGCAAGAGGAGTTGGGGTGAAACAGATAGGGAAAGGGATTGTGAGGTACCAGCTACTAGGTATAAAATAAATAAGATTCAAGGATGTAATGTACAGCACACAGAATATAGTCAACATTTTATAATAACTTCATCTGGAGTATAATCTATAATAACATCAAATCACTATGTTGTATGCCTAGAATTAAAAAAAAATTGCTAAAAGATTTTAAAAACATTTAATTAAAATACATCCCCAATTTTAAAATTTATTTATAATCAACTTTTTATCAGCATATTTTATAGAGCTTTTCATTTTTAAAATCTCCCTTTCTGCCCTATCTTCTGTATAAATGTCATCACTGTTTTCATTTTTAACTGATATTGTGATTTATAATAAGAAATATACATTTGGCATTTGTCCTCTTTTCTGGCACAGAGTTCAGAATTTTCTAACTGATGGGAGCAATCAAGATATCTTTTGTTATACTTAATAAGGTGATTTGGGGATTCCCCCCGCAACCTAGGAATGGGGGCTGACTAGCAGGAGAACCTAACATGTGCTTAGAGGTTTGGAGCTTTCAGTCCCATCCCCTGACTTCTTAGGAGGGGAGAGGAGCTGGAAATTGAGTCACCAATGGCCATTGACTGCATCCTTCATGCCTGTGTAATGAAGCCTCCATAAAAATCCAAAAGGATAGGGTTTGGAGAACTTCCAGGTTAGTGAGCAATGGAGATTTGGGGAGAATGGCTCACTCTGAGAGGGCATGGAAACTCTGAGCCCTTTCCTATACCTTTCCCTGCGCATCTGGCTGTTCTTGAATTATATCATTTTGTAATAAGCAGGTTACCTAGGAAGCAAAATGTTTCCCTGAGTTCTGTGTGCTGCTCTAGCAAATTTTTCAAATCTGAGGAGGAGACTGTGGGACGCTCTGATTCATAGCCAGTTGTCAGAAGTATAGGTAACAGCCTGTGCTTGCAACTGGTGTCTGAATTGGGGGCAGGGGGACAGTCGTATAGGACTGATGGTGGAACCTGATGCTATACTTAGGTACAACAGATAGAGTAAGAATTGAATTGAATTGAGTGGGATTCTTAGACACCCTGCTGGTGTCCTAGAATTATATAGTGGTTTGTGGGGAAACTCCCAGCATCCTACCCCCACACGCAAACATACACACGCACACACACGCACACACGCACACACACGCACACACACACACATTGCAATTGAGTCCAAGAACTTGAAATTAACCTATACATAACACCCATGCTCCTGCCTCTTACCAGTAGTGTGATCTTACAAGGATATTTGTCCATCCAAGCCTCAACTTCCTCTTCTGTAAAATGGATCTGGAAATGCCAGCCGAGAGCTGAGAAAAACTAAAAAGAAATGTATGAGAAAATGCCTCATAGACCTCAGTGGTTGTACATATTCTCAATAATGCAAAATGTTTGATACAATTTTCCACACAGATTTTAAGAAAGGAATGTGTTCAAATAATGCAATGATTTAGCACACACTCAAATCCCTTGTAGCTTACATGACTGTATTTTAACACAAGGAGAGTATTTTTTGAGATAAACTTTTAACTCTGTATTTATAAATAATGCCCTGATAAGGAACAACTCATTATGCCTCTTCAAAATGGCCTGCTGCTGCTGCTGCTAAGTCGCTTCAGTCGTGTCCAACTCTGTGCAACCTCATATAAAGGAAACTGCTTTCATATTAAGAAGATCTGCTTACTTAGTGGTTTATGGGGAAAGTCCCAGCATCCTACCCCGACGTATACACATGCCACATGATCTGAGCCTACTCTTCTCAAATACATAATGTTTCCTTCTATAGTTTGGTGCTGAAAAAAAGTCCTCATGAGAAGAGGCAACAGGCTCACTAAGTACTCAAGTGTTTTGTAATTTAAAGATCTAGCAAGTGTAATAGGCCTTAAATAATCTGGAATCTTTCTTCTTTCTAGAAGAAACTTTGTACTGTGTTTAGTACTGTGTTTACTAGGATCATTTGCTTTAAAGTTGAATTTGCTGAAAAGCCTCAGGCACAATTTTTAACAGTGTCCCAAAGCACTGTAATTAGGCAATTAGTGCTTAACAACATAGAAGCAGGGTGTAGCTCTGCTCTACACAAAATTGAAAGAAAGGTACTGCTTGAGCTCTTCAGACCACAGAGGCATGCATTTTCCACTGTCAGCATTACGGGTGTTTTGTCGCTATTTTTCAATGTACAGCAACACACACATATTTACCTAAAAGCAATCGGTCAACATTTAGAAGCAAAGATGCAGAAATAGGAAAAGAGAGTTTTAATTTTCCTCTTTGTTGAGAAGTCAAGTTGAGTGCATGGCATATTTGTGTGTTTGGTGAGCTTGCTTTTGCTTGTTCCTAGTCCTATTTCATGCACAATACTAGGATGAAGGATGTTTTGGAATGCTATAGTTTTAGCACTTTTAGAACTTTCCTCCTATATGGAGGCTAAGATTTCTGTAAAATTTAGAAGCTTTGGGAAATGTTTTCTTAAATTCAAATTTTATTTCCACAAGACCAATGTGATGATGTTTTGAAATATTCAATTAAGTAGACACCCACCCAGTGCCATGCACTCGGAGGCACCAAGAATGTAAGAATGACACAGGTACGAGCAGGAGGCTTTCACTCTGGCATCCTTGATGATGGGGTTTTATTATAACTACAATCCTTTATACAATGAGTTCATACAAAATTAAGATTATTCTTTTGTAAAGCTGATGTGAAATGACCTTTCATGGATGAATTGTTTTTCTGAGAATGACATCAAACAGATGCGGTAATTCATGTAGAAACCTTTAAAAACAAAAGGACTACTTTCATTATGAGACAAACTGATTCAGAAGCAGAATTCAGACTAGTTCTGGCTTCAAATCCACCCAATCCACCCAAGAACTAATAGGATGGAAATGCAGCCAGAAATGGGCCCAAGGTGATATTTAGTCACAACCATAACTATGATTAAATAAATTCAGTTAACCAACATATGAGTAAAAGAAAAAATGGACTTTCAAGTACACTTAAGAACTTAAGCATCCACATAAAGGTCAGAGAGCCGGAGTGTAATCTCGGCTCTCATTTACTGACAGTATGCCTCAAATATTTGCAAGCCTCCATTTCCTCACCCATAAGCTGGACATAGTAATGCCTGTCCTTCATTCAGAACATAGGTCATTAATATGAAAGCCTTTTATGAATTATATATACCTTACAAATGTGGGGAAATTAAATGGCTACCATTAGGAGCACATAAGTCATCTTAGGAATATACTCACCCTCAGCTCCACTGAAGCAAACTTCAGATGGTGCTGACTGTGCCCAATAAAGAAAAGAAATGTGCTGAATTTTAAAGATAAAATCAAGAAATTAAATGTCCAGACCCATTCTAAGGCACAAAGTAGAAACTCAATTCCTGAATTAGAGAACATGTGCTTAGAAATAAGATAGATGCAGAGAACAAACACAGCCCTTCTCTGATCCAAACCCCTCCTGTTACTCTTCAGGTGAAGGGTTCAGGTTTTCATTATCCAGCTGGGACCTAGAAGGAACATTCATGGAAATATATTCCATGCCTGTCTGCTTCTTGAACTGCATTCTAATGCCTACATCCAACTCCTTGGAGAGTCTTATTTTTTCATTAGGTTTTTTCAAACTAACTTTGAATTGAAAGACTGCTTTGTTTCCTCTGAATGATTAGGTAAAGTAAGTATGAGTGGATATATCCCAGTATGGGAGCCAATGTACTGATCACATCATCCCTTGAAATTCAGACCTCTTTCAAACCAAACTATAACACAGCTTTATGTGACATCAGGGCTCAAACTCAAGATTAAATGTTGAATTGTCCTTCTGATGACTGTTTCTGGGAACTGAACACCTAAACCAGCAGTTCATTACCTAAAATCTATGGACTTTAGGGGAGGAAGTGTGTCAATAATGCTTCAAAATAGCATGTAAAATATTTGTAAATATGAGCATTTTTCTGGGGAGATGACCTATTTCTGTCATTAGACCCTTGGGATGATCTAAGACACACAACATGAATGAGGATTCTAGGCCTGTCAAAACTCCTGTAAAAACTGCATTTTTGTATGCCTTCTATCCTATAAAGGACAACTTGGCAAATGATCTGCATAAGCTGCTGCTCTTCTCTTATGTATTTTTTTTAAACTTTGGTTTAGCTCTTTAATTTCAAATGACAATAAAAAAACTGTGCACTAAACTGAATCAGCCAGTTCTGGGCTCTAACTCAAGACATTGCTCATCTCAGCCCTTGTTGGCACAAAGAAATGAGCGTGAAGGTTCTTTTCACCCTATTTTTAAGATTAAAAGGTTTGGGAAATGATTTCTCTGATTGATACTTATTGACATTTTAATGAATGTTTTTAAAAAACATAGGCCACTTACTCCCCTAGCAATGAAATCATGGCTGTAATGAAAGATTCCAATTAATAAAGCTGTCTCCATTGCTTCAGATTAACACTATTAAAGCATCAGTGAATTAAAGTTAAAATAAGATTCTCTGGAACTGCAGCAAATGAGGTCCTTTTGGATTAAGAAAAATGTATCTCTCCCTTTCAAAGGCATTTCCTTCTTTGCCTGTACATGGAATTTCATAGAACCTGCAAATTATAACTTAAACCTATGAGTTTTAAAAAGAAAATACGTTCAAAGTAAATATAAGGAAAAGTAGCTCTACAATTTAATGTTTGTCTTCAGAATGACAAACTGCTGTAGTAATTACTACCATTGGTATAGGACTTTCCTATGGGAAAATCTATACTCAGTGTTCACAATAACAATCTGATATTAATGCTTCCTTCATATCACGAAGGAGGGAATAGATTTCACCTGTGTTCTGATCCTACATCTTCATTTGAATGCTCCTGTCATCAATAGTTTACGAACTTATCTCAGAGTTATCCAAAAGGTTAGGAAGATACATCCTCTATTCACTCACTTCGGTCATTGGTTGAAGGCTGCTTGGGGTGGTGGAGTGGGAGTGACATGGAGCAGGACTCTATGGTCCTTGGCCTGCATGTCCCCAGCCTCTGTAGGAAAACTTTAACTGAAGAATAAGGTTAATCAAAGAAGTGAGAAAATGTAGAAACAAAGGAAAACAGTCAAATGAGACCAAATAACGAGTTTAGTCATTAAGTAAAATCAAGACCTTTAATTCCTCCTCAAGTGTGACAGATAATATTCTGAACCATATTCTGTGAGCTGTCTTATAGATATTGAAAGTCCCACCGGGGGGGAAGAAGTTAACTACAGGAGGACAAGACTGAAGCCATGACATAATATGCAACAATTCTGAGAACTTATGACATAATATGCAACAATTCTGAGAACTTGTCTCTAAGAAATGGAAACAAGCCAATCCTGAAATGAAAGATTTAACTATACTTAAAACAATCAAAATGATGCTAATCAGAACACCGCATGACTAATATCAAGATGACTGCCAGAGCTGACTGTGCTGTTTTGGCATATAGCCCCCTCCCTCCATCTGTAAAATCCCTTGCCCACTGACTGTCAGTGGGGAAAGTTGGCCTTTAGACAAGAGGCCACCCTCCTCCATTTCCCCGCCAGGCTCCTAAATAAACCAAATTTTCCTTTCCACTAACTTGCCTCTTTATTTGCTTTTGAGTGGCAAGCAGTCATTCTTCCATTTTCGGTAACAGGAAGAGGGTGTATAGCTGATGGTAGAAAGAGGCAAGAAAGCCTAAGGGCAGAGTCATAGTAAGCTGCTTTCTTTTGGAGTCTTCTGGGTCAGAGTACACGAGAACAATGAATGTGCAAGGAATATGAGCAGGGTACGAAAAGCATCTGCTACAGTGAAATAATCTATAGGACAACTGACCGATACAACCATGAAAAGGGGAGTGAGGAAAAACTGCTATTCCAGATTAAAACAGACTTTAAAAAGTCTTCAGTGAAATAAATCGGCAAGTGGTTTGTTTGGATCTTGGTTTAAACAAACCAAAGTTATTTTAAGTCATTCAGGAAAATTCTCAGATGTTTTGCAAGACATATTCAGGAAATGTTTTAAGTCTCACTTTGCAATGTAAAAAGTAGAGACTCAATGCTTAAAGTGAATTGCAGAATTTTTGCAAGGGCTTAAGATGAATAATATGCACTTCCCTGGTAGCTCAGTGGTAAAGAATCTGCCTGAGATGCAGGAGACTCAGGTTCGATCGCTGGGTTGGGAAGAGCCCCTGGATGAGGACATGGCAACCAACTCCAGTAATCTTGCCTGGAGAATCCCATGAACAGAGGAGCCTGGTGGACCACAGTCCATAGGGTTGCACAGACTTGGACACGACTTTAGCGATTAAGCAGCAGCAGCAGCAAGATGGACAATACAAGCGAGAACATTTCAGGATCGAATATCAACATGATAAGAGAGAATCGGATCTACAATTCTGTTGTGAAAAAAAGAGAAAACCTGTTCCTTTCATTGTGACTATATTCCCCGTGGCATAGTCATACACTACAGCCGGGGGAAACTTTGGGTTTCATTATGATGACTTTCATAACTGCACTTCAAAACACTAGGAAGTGGAATGACCACATTTGCTGCAAGTGACTAAAATTAAGGTTCATGTATTTGTTTTTAAATATCAGTTCAGTTCAGTTCAGTCGCTCAGTCGTGTCCGACTCTTTGAGACCCCATGAACCGCAGCACACCAGGCCTCTCTGTCCATTACCAACTCCCGGAATTCACTCAGACTCATGTCCATCGAGTAGGTGATGCCATCCAGCCATCTCATCCTCTGTCATCCCTTTCTCCTCCTGCCCCCAATCCCTCCCAGCATCAGAGTCTTTTCCAGTGAGTCAACTCTTCGCATGAGGTGGCCAAAGTACTGGAGTTTCAGCTTCAGCATCATTCCTTCCAAAGAAATCCCAGGGCTGATCTCCTTCAGAATGGACTGGTTGGATCTCCTTGCAGTCCAAGGGACTCTCAAGAGTCTTCTCCAACACCACAGTTCAAAAGCATCAATTCTTTGGCGCTCAGCCTTCTTCACAGTCCAACTCTCACATCCATACATGACCACAGGAAAAACCATAGCCTTGACTAGACAGACCTTTGTTGGCAAAGTAATGTCTCTGCTTTTGAATATGCTATCTAGGTTGGACATAACTTTCCTTCCAAGGAGTAAGCATCTTTTAATTTCATGGCTGCAGTCACCATCTGCAGTGATTTTGGAGCCCCAAAAAATAAAGTCTGACGCTGTTTCCACAGTTTCCCCATCTATTTCCCATGAAGTGATGGGACCAGATGCCATGATCTTCGTTTTCTGAATGTTGAGCTTTCAGCCAACTTTTTCACTCTCCACTTTCACTTTTATCAAGAGGCTTTTGAGTTCCTCTTCACTTTCTGCCATAGGGTGGTTTCATCTGCATATCTGAGGTTTATTGATATTTCTCCCGGCAATCTTGATTCCAGGTTGTGTTTCTAAATATGGCCCAGCACTAAGACTTTGAAGCAATTTTCAACTCTAGTCTCAATTAAAACAAAGGAAATCATCTTTTTAGGGAAAATGTCAGTGGAGATAATGTATCACTTTGTAATCGTCTATAGCTACCAAGACACCTGGGAGATCAAAGCTCTCTGACCAATTCCTTCATAGAAGCACAGTCTTAAAGGTTTTGCCGTTTCTTGACTCAAAGCACTGAGATAAGCTGGGCCAGCTGCTGTATTCAGCTAACCACCACAAACGACTTCGCCCTGTGGCCAGTTTTGCTGAACTTCAATGAGAGAGTTACAAGGTTATTGAAAAACTCTTAAAAGGGGAGAAAAATAAAAGAAAAACTCTCACTAAGAATTCAAGGTTTTTTCCCCCTACAACATGCCGTATCAAGGTTATAGGTCAGTTTTCATTCCAATGCCAAAGAAAGGCAATGCCAAAGAATGCTCAAACTACCGCACAATTGCACTCATCTCACACGCTAGTAAAGTAATGCTCAAAATTCTCCAAGCCAGGCTTCAGCAATACGTGAACCGTGAACTTCCAGATGTTCAAGCTGGTTTTAGAAAAGGCAGAGGAACCAGAGATCAAATTGCCAACATCCACTGGATTATCGAAAAAGCAAGAGAGTTCCAGAAAAACATCTATTTCTGCTTTATTGACTATGCCAAAGCCTTTGACTGTGTGGATCACAATAAACTTTGGAAAGTTCTGAAAGAGATGGGAATACCAGACCACCTGACCTGCCTTTTGAAAAACCTATATGCAGGTCCGGAGAAGACAATGGCACCCCACTCCAGCACTCTTGCCTGGAAAATCCCATGGACGGAGGAGCCTGGTGGGCTGCAGTCCATGGGGTCGCTAAGAGTCGGACACGACTGAGCGACTTCACTTTCACTTTTCACTTTCATGCATTGGAGAAGGAAATAGCAACCCACTCCAGTGTTCTTGCCTGGAGAATCCCAGGGACGGGGGAGCCTGGTAGGCTACCGTCTATGGGGTCACACAGAGTCGGACATGACTGAAGTGACTTAGCATAGCATAGCATAGGCCCCTATTGATCACAAAAATAATTTCAATAATGCCCTCACATTGGATTTCTCTCCTTCCCTGTCTTAATCTTGAAACCACTTCACAAATAAGCTACTGGTACAAAAATCTGTGTTTTAGATTCTGCTTTCTGGGAAGCCAAAGTAAGACAAAATGATTCATATTTTAATTATAAAGATTTCTAGTCTTAAGGTCTGGTTAGTTTTTGAAAAATTATAATGCTGGATCTAAATGTACTGCTCTTCATACTGTGCGTGTGTGCTAAGTTGCTTCAGTTGTGTCCAACTCTTTGCAACCCCATCGACTGTACCTGCCAGGCTCCTCTGCCCATGGGATTTTCCAGGCAAGAATACTGGAGTGGGTTGCCATTCCCTCCTCCAGGGGATCTTCCCCATCCAGGGATCGAATCTGCCTCTCTTAGTTCTCCTGCACTGGCAGGTGGGTTCTTTACCACTAGCACCAACTGGGAAGCCCCAGTAAGTTAGGCTTAACCACATGTAAAGAAAAAGAACTATGAAATTCTATGAAATTCTGAACTACGGAATTGTGCATTACTCACTGAGTGAAAAACAGACTTGGATTTTTGGATTACTTCTCAACCCACAAAACTCAGGGCATGAAAAAATCTTTTCATTACACAAAGCTATCTGTTGTGATGGGAATTTGTCCAAAAAGAATTTGTGCTATTATAAGTTTAAACAAAAAGATATGTAAGGAGCATTAATTGAATTGTCTATTTTAAGGGGGAAAAGTATCTTCTGAATGGTAAAAAGATAGAGATTCTTCTTAGGAAACAATTTTTGTTCATTAGAAACTATCAGCAGCCAAAAATAACCTCTGAGGCAAAGGGGAATCCCCAGAAGGCTGCTGAACAAAAATACTTTGTGGATGGAAATGTAGGGCAGGTTAGTGTGCGGAAATGATAAATGGACTTTCCTCATTAATAGCGTTGGCTTCATTCATTCAATAATGAGTGCTCTGCATGAGCCAATATCTTGCTAGGTAAATGAAATAAATAAAAATGCCATGTCCCTATTTTCACTGAAAATCTGTTTCTAGTGGGAACACAGACAATAAACAAAATATAAACATAAACACATAGCTAGAAATTATGATAGGTGCTAAGAAGAGGAGTATAAGGAAGAGACTAAATTTAGATTAGTGTCAGGAAGGAACTTTCCAGGGAAGCAACCTGTATGAATCCTCTAAGAAGGAGTTAGTCAGATAAAGAGTAGAAGAATGAGAGGTCCGGAAACAACACTCGTGTACAAATTTCACAAGGCAATAAAGAGCTCACTTGGTTTATGGGAGATTTTTTTTTTAATTAATGGGTAGGAATGTAATAAGCAAGTCCAAGAGTGGATCATGATGCAGCTTAAGAGGTAGGCAGAGACAGTTTTGTGGCTCCTTAAAGGCCATATCAAAATGCTTGGACTTTATACCAAATGCAGTGAGGATTGTAGAAACCATCCGGTCTAAACTTAAGCCAAAAAAAGCAGGGGGTAGGGGATGAGTGGCTTGTTGGCAAAGAGCTAATCACATCATCTCTTCTTGACCATCAGGGAAGGAATTTACTGTTAAAACAGTCCGTTTTGATGCTGGGTATCATAACTAACAGGAAACTCTGCCTATAGAGATTTAACTTTGTGTGGTTTATCTCCTTCTAACAGAATAGGGTTGTAAGATGGATCCAGAGCAAGTCAGTAGATCTGTATTGCAAGTGAGAATGAAAGTGGTGAGATGTGTTAAGTTTCTGGGACTGAGATGGGGATGAATCAGAGTGAAACAGTGAACAGCTGTCTTCTGTCAGGAAGACAACCAGAGCAAGGGCCATGCCCCAGGTCAGGAGTAAAATTAGATGAGTAGAGAGGGAAGGCTCTTAACAATTATTTAGTATCTACCAGATACTAGGTGCTATGCGAGTTATCGCGAGATTTCTTGTAATCTTCACACCCACCTTCTAACCTAAGCAGAGCTCACCTCCATTTTAGAGATAAGGAAAAGAGAAGAGGGATGAAGTCATGGCTCTGAGAATACAGCTGAGAAGGAGCTCTTCACCATCAGAAGAGATTCCCCCTCCCCCCCAAAAAAATCCCATGCACCTAGATCTTTGTCTTATATTTCTAAACTCTTCAAAATGTCTGCCTAAAACAGACCGTCAGGATCTTTTCATTAGTTGGTGAATTGACCAAATGTTGGTCATCCTGTAATGTTTAAAAAGAGGTCATTGGTGGCAAATAAAAAATGAACTCATTAAAAACCACTTGTGAAACAATTAGGCAGGGGATTTTGTTTGATAACTGTGAAAGGTGAGGGTAGGGATTTAGCTGCAGAAGGTGGCAAGGGCCAGCCGATCACCCAGGGCCAGAGCAAGTTTGTCTTCAGTCTGAAGGTGTTGAGAAAAACAGGCTCGCCTGCGGTTACTACATCCTGTAGCTTCTTCCAGCTTTAAAGGACACAGGTAATAAACTAGGGCTTCCCTAGTGGCTCAGACAGTAAAGTGTCTGTCTGCAATGCAGGAGACCTGGGTTCCATCCCTGGGTTGGGAAGATCCCCTGGAGAAGGAAATGGCAGCCCACTCCAGTATTCTTGCCTGGAAATATCCCATGGACCGCGGAGCCCGGTAGGCTACCGTCCATGGGGTCGCAAAGAGTCGGACACGACTGAGCGATTTCACTTTCAATAAACTGCCACTAGGTGTCCTCAAAGTAAAAATAATCACGACTTCAAAAGTACTTGAGGACCTTTAAGAATGAACATGACTCAAGCCACCTGTTTCCTTTGAATGACCCTTGCAGTGAAACTTTCTCTGTGCTAAATGCAAAAGAAAAGGGAAAAAAAAAAGAACATCATGCAGGTTCTTTGAACCCTCAGTGCTAAGGGAGAGCACGGGCATTTACTAAACAGGAACTTCTGACTGCTGTAAATGATATGGAGTTCTGTAAAGAAAAGGACATTTCAGCTGCTGACTTTTATTTCCAATTAGATTTTGTATTACTCTGCTTCAGAATGCAGGCCAAGGAGACTTTCAGTGGGAACACTGTTCTTGCCCAAACCTAATAGTCTTCTGGAGAGCACTTCAGAATAGAAAACACCCAGGGGCCAGCTTATCCTTGGCTCTGAGCTACTGAGCAATCTCAAGAATACAGAAACTGCTCTGGAAGATGTTTAAAGTCAAAACACCTTAAAACTTAAATTAGGTGAACTTCAACAATTGCCTTTGTTTTCTTTAGTTGTAGCATGGGCAAACAGAAAATTATTGTTTAGCAAAGTATGACATCATCAGTCTGTCTTTTAAAGGAACACAGACTTTTGCTTCTCCTCATTGGTCTCTGCAGGCTCAGTGTCCTCGTCCTCCTCACTTTCCCTCCTCCCCTGCTCTTGCCCATCTCTACCTCTTCTGTCTCTCCTCTTTCATCTTCTCCCTCTTTTAAGCATTTTTACATAGATCAATTCCCTAATGATGGTCTGTTATACGTGCAATATAAATAAGTGTCTGGTTTTAAAAGTCAGGAAAGAGGGGGTGAAAACAAAAGAAGAAAGGAAGATTAGAAAACAAGCAGCATCTCAATCTGTACATGTCCAAAACTAAAGAAGGAAATTAGGCTTCCAAAAGGTAGAGGTGGTGATAGAAGCCGTAGAGAGCTCCCTTCTTCGTTTTTCCCCTCAGATCTGGACTTCTATATCATGTTTTAGGAATTTCTAATCTGACCACAGCTGGGTGACTCATACCCACTGACTGACTGTTTAGGCTTCTACACAACACCTGGAGAGATAAAACTGACCGAGAAAACAGTCTCTCATTCCACATTAGCCTTTCAAGGTGAGTAGGGGAATTTTCAGCATTTATTTCCATTTTGTTCACCAAACACTCACAGGCTTTAATCTTGATTTCAGACATAGTTGTGTCTGACAGTCAAAAACAATTTCCAAATTAAGTGATAAAGTGGCATGGACCAAAGCTTTCTTCTGCCTGGGGAGGGAAATTAAAATGAGTCAAAGATGACTTTATTTGGGGCCAGCAAGAACTGAGGTTTCTGTGGTGGGCATACCCCGTCTGCTGGCAGAAGTTTGCCCCTTGCCCCTCAGACCACCCCTCCGCTCATACACCTAACCGGGCCCCAGTTGCCTTTCAGGGACTTGTCTTCTTCTCTGTCTCTCTCAAGGATAACTGAGATGATTTTTGTGATTAAAGTCTTTCTGAAGGCAAGCAATCAGGGAAAGAAAAAGTATGGTCCACAGAGTCTAATCCATAACCTACATGTTAACTAAACCCGTAGAAATGATCATATACCAGCACACCTCTTCTTTTTGTATGAGAATCAGAAGGGAAAATGAACCAAGAAAATACTTTTCTGAAATTCTGGAGTCCTGAATTTAGAAACCCTAGAAGTAGAAGAAAACTGTACACACAAAGAAATAACCACCTGTTCAACTCTTATGTCTAAGAGAACAGCTACCATTAATCAAGCACTTAAAATATCCCTGGCTTGGTGCTAGGACCTCCACAAACTTTAATTAATTTCATGATCTCAACAGCCCTACAAGATATATATCAATTTTTAAACTGAGACATAGTTGACAACTTTGTATAAATTTATGGTGTACAACATATATAAATACACATTTATATATTGCAATGTGATTACCATTGTGTATCATTATTATCTCCATTGACAAGAAAATTTTTGCTCAGAGAGATTTAAAAAAATTTTTTTAAGTAGACAGCAATTTCTTCTGACAAAATTTGAGATCCTCACACTGTCTGAGAGCCTTGAGAAACGGGAATTAGGAGAAACTCAGTTAGCATTTAGATGGGAGATTAGGCCATTCATTAATTTTTGAATCTTCAAAAATGGAAATGGTATTTCTCAATATACAATGGGGGGAAACATACTCTCACATCCCCTGTCTTTGTCTTTCTCTTTTTTAGAATTGTATCCATATTCTTTCTCAGTAGACCCCACTTACCACTCAATGGCACAGAGCTAGTGGATTTGAATCCAGGAAGATTCAGTTCAGAACCTGGACTCCTATTCACTTTGCTCAGCTGACTCAGCCTGTTGGCAGCTCACTGTGCCCCCTCCCGTGCCACTGCTACTGAGACTACGTTGAAGGGTAGAGGACTGACACTTTTAGAAATAAGTGTGCTCTTGTGTGAATGAAGAGGAACAACTGTGAAATGACAAAAGAATTGAGCAAGACTCACTCCCATAGCCAACTTCCGTTAGAAACTAGCTTGTCTGTAGCACTATATCCCATTTGAAACACATTCCCTGAGTTCGGTGTAACTCAGTGTGTGCCAGGGTTCTGAATGAAAAAAGAACAAAAATTTGGTAGTACCACATCATCCAACCAAAAGATTCTAGATTTTCAAAATTATCTGTCTGCCACTGATTGGAAATGGAAACAATTGGTCCTTCAAGACAAACAGTTTAAGAAACATTAATTTCATTAGGATCTTTGTAGGTGTCTCCAGGTCTCCCTTACAAGGCCTATGAATCATTCAGCAAAACCTGAGTTTGTTGTCTGCCTCTCCAACTAGAATCTAAGTTCCCCAAGGATGAGACTTTGTTTTATTCACTGCTCTACCCCTAATTCCTGATGTTCAATCAACCTTTGTTTAATGACTAAAAAACACTCATTTCCCAGTAAGAAATGCCCAAAGTCTTGTTGAAGAGTTGCTCTGGATCACTTTGAGAATGGGTCACAGGACCCAGGTGATGGCAGTCCTCTGTCCCCAGCCTGCCTCCTCACCTTCCTGTCATCTATGTCTTGTCACTCAGCCCAGACCTTCACCTCCCCAGGAGGACAGGTAGGAGAAATTATTTCCATTTCTTTTCCCCAGATGAGCTTCAGAATCATTTGGGCATATTTTCCACAGAGTTCCATTGAGATTTTGATTGACATTACTCTTAATATACAGATTAAAGATACACATCTTTAGAACATTGAGTCTTCTCACATGAGCATGATATGTCCCTTTTCTTGTCTTCTTTTATAACTCATAGTAACATTTTATAGTTTTTGTATCATTTCTACATATTTATTGACAAGCTAATTTTAGGATGCTTTATTTTTATAGCTGCTATGGTATATGGGCATCTCCCCATAACCTTTTATTTCCTAATTATTGGTATAAAAGAAGAAAGGAATCATTTTGTGAATATTTACTTTGTATTAATTCAGTTTAAACTTTTACTAATTCTAAGAACTTTTCATTTATTATCTTCGGCATAATATCAGTATCATGTTATCAGCAACTGATCACTTTATCTTCTTCGGTTTCTTTCCTCTAGTTGTATCTCTTTTTCAGCTCTTTTTTTTTTATGCACTCAGCTGAGTGAATTCTTCTTAAATAAACCTTATAAAATAAAGGAAAAATAGAAAGCAACCTATTTTCACCTGGATAAAAATTCAGAAAGTGAGTCATATGTCACAGCAATTTTTTTTTCCCCTTTGGTCATGCTGCACTGCATGACAGATCTTAGTTTCCTGAAAGTGAAAGTGAAAGTCACTCAGTTGTGTCCGACTCTTTGTGACCCCATGGACTATACAGTCCATGGAATTCTCCAGACCAGAATACTGGAGTGGTTTACCTTTCCCTTCTCCAGGGGATCTTCCCAACCCAGGGATTGAACCCAGGTCTCCCACAATGCAGGCAGATTCTTTGCCAGCTGAGCCACAAGAGAAGCCCAAGAATACTGGAATGGGTGGCCTATTCCTTCTCCAGTGGTTCTTCCCGACCCAGGAATGGAACCAGGGTCTCCTGCATTGCAGGTGGATTCTTTACCAACTGAGCTATCAGGGAAGCCCTGACCAGGGATCAAACCCGTGCCCCCTGCAGTGGAAGCACAGAGTCCTAACCACTGGGCCACAGGGAATTTCCATGTCATAGCAGTTTAAATGGCATGGAAATGCTATATTAAGTCAAATCCCCCACTGTACACCTAAGACAAATGAGGATCAGAGACAGTAATTTTCTTTCCCAGGTTATTAAGTCTACTTAAGGAAAAGGACTCATTTCCTGTTTCCACTAATTTGTAGCTATACCATGTCTACACAGCGTGTCTTCCACACAATTGCTGCTTTATCTCATCAAATCTTTCCCCAAGTAGGCCCTGAAGAACTTGATCTGAGAATATAAATAACAATTATAGTAATTTACAGGAATTTCTTATTATGTACACCTCATTAAATTATGGCAAAATTGTGTATATCCCTAAACAATTCTCAGCCAAACACTGCTATAAGTTGTATTTTATCACAAAATGATATTGTCTTTGTGTACTTATTCTTCATAATTTCTACCATTTTTATCTGCTTTCAAGGAAATATTGATGCAACTATTTCTGAACTGCCTACCTACATGGTAATTGTTGTTGTCCATTCACTCAGTCATGTCTGACTCTTTGCAACCCCATGAATCGCAGCACGCCAGGCTTCCCTGTCCTTCACCATCTCCCAGAGCTTGCTCAAACTCATGTCCATTGAGTCAGTGATGCCATCCAACCATCTCATCCTCTGTCACCCCTTTCTCCTCCTGCCCTCAATCTTTCCCAGCATCTGGGTCTGTTCCAGTGAGTTGCTCTTCACATCAGGTGGTCAGAGTATTGGAGTTTCAGCATCTGTCCTTCCAGTGACTATTCAGGCTTGATTTCCTTTAGGATTGACTGGTTTGATCTCCTTGCTTCTCCAGCACCCCAATTTGAAAGTATCAGTTCTTTGGCACTCAGCCTTCTTTGTAGTCCAATTCTCACATTCATACATGAATACTGGAAAAACCATAGCTTTGACTATATGAACCTTTGTCAGCAAAGTGATGTCTCTGCATTTTAATACACTAGGTTTGTCATAGTTTTTCTTCCAAGGAGCAGGTGTCTTTTAATTTCATGGCTGCAGTCACCATGTGCAGTGATTTTGGAGCCCAAGAAAATAAAATCTGCCACTGTTTCCACTTTCCCCCTTCTATTTGCCATTAAGTGATGGAACCAGATGCCATGATCTTAGTTTTTTGAATGTTGAGTTTTAAGCCAACTTTTTCCCTCTCCTCTTTCACCCTTATCATGAGGCTCTTTAGTTCCTCTTTGCTTTCTGCCTTTAGAGTGGTATCATCTGCATATCTGAGGTTGTTGCTATTTCTCCTGGCAATCTCAATTCCAGCTTGTGATTCATCAGCTCAGCATTTCACATGCTGTACCTATATGGTCAGAAGAGGAAATTGGATACCAGAACTAGGTAATGATCATTTATCCTAACTGAGTACGTCTAAAGTCCAAGGCATTGCATTGAATAATGTTTTTCCAAATTTTTTTACAAAGATTTATAGTTACACTGTGAGATATGACATGCAACATACATTCAACACGTCTCCAAAGCTCATATTCAAAGCCATCGGTCCTGTTCTCCTGCCCAATTTAGAAGTGCCTCTGTGAACTTGCAGTTGGAATTCAGAAAGACTCTTTAGGAGTCCCTTTGTTTATGGATAAGACATTTTCTAAGGAACAGGAGAGGTGCTGCCTTTCAAGAATCTGAGCCTTCAACATGTTAGAAAAATTCTTTTTGGACTGGAAAAGTGATTTCATCGTCAAATTTTTTCACATTATTTTTAAAATATATTTTTCGTAAGTTTTTAAAATCTATTTATATTCAAAAAAATCTAAATTTTAGAACTTTACTTTGAGAACTTTTAGCTGTCACCAACTACCTATAGCTACCTGGGTAACTCAGTTGGTAAAGAATCTGCCTGTAATGCAGGAGACTCTGGTTTGATTCCTGGCTCAGGAAGTTCCCTTGGAGAAGGGATAGGCTACCTACTCCAGTGTTCTCGGGCTTTCCTGGTAGCTCAAATGGTAAAGAATCCGCCTGCAGTGTGGGAGACCTGGGTTAGATTCCTAGGATGGGAATCCCCTGCAGGAGGGCGTGCAACCCACTCTTGCCTGTAGGATCTCCAAGGACAGAGGAGTCTGGAGGGCTGTAGTCCATGCGTTCACACAGAGTTGGACACAACTGAGCAACTACACACAATTACCTATGACTAAAAGTCCCCATCTTTATTCTTTAAGAAATTAACATTTTCTGTCTGGGGACATTTTAGTATTTGCAGCCTGTAGCACAATCAACGGAGAAGGCAGTGGCACCCCACTCCAGTACTCTTGCCTGGAAAATCCCATGGATGGAGGAGCCTGGAAGGCTGCAGTCCATGGGGTTGCTGAGGGTCGGACACGACTGAGCAACTTCACTTTCACTTTTCACTCTCATGCATTGGAGAAGGAAATGGCAACCACTCCAGTGTTCTTGTCTGGAGAATCCCAGGGATGGTGAAGCCTGATGGGCTGCCGTCTATGGGGTCGCCCAGAGTTGGACACGACTGAAGTGACTTAGCAGCAGCAGCAGCACAATCAAATACAAACTAAATCCATCACAGTGATGCATTTGAAATTATTTTACTGTATCTAACTAAACTCTGAAAAAGTGATATCTGTATACTTAACTAATACCCACATTGATCATGAGTCAGCCTTAGTTATTTTATGTTTACTTAGAACTATATGCTTCAAAAAATTTGTTTGAGATTTTTATTTCTCCTATCAACAGCATTTAGTTGATTGTTTTAAATGTGTCTCTTTAATTCAAAATGAGTATTTAAAATAAAGTTGGCTCAATTTTCTAATGATAAACCTTATAGATAAAAAGTGACTTGATTTTAAAATAATGAATTAATATAGACTGAAAAAATTTTTTTTAATAAATTAGCATTTCCCAACTACAGACTGACAGGAAGTAGCTTTTGGTATCTGAATTTACTTCATTATTAAGATCCTAATGCTCCCCAAATCAAATCATTTTTAATACATTTTAGTACATATATGATTACAACATAGTGAGAAAAAAAGAACTTTTAAATAGTTGTCTTCATAACAGGAGAGGACTATATGATATGACTATTATAGCAATGTAGATTATAAGAAGTTATTTCAACCTCTGATTTTAATACAGTCAACTAACTCTGGGGCTTCCCAGTGGCTCAGCAGTAAAGAATCTGCCTGCAATGCAAGAGCCACAGGAGATGTGGGTTTGATCCTTGGGTTGGGAAGATTCCCTGAAGGAGGACATGGCAACCCACTCCAGTTACCTTGCCTGGAGAATCCCATGGACAGAGGAGTCTGGTGGGCTACAGTCCATAGGGTCACAAAGAGTCAGACCTGACTGAAGCGACTGGGCATGCGTGCACACAACTAACTTTAGAGAAAAAAATCCTGCTCCTGGGAGTCACAGTCATTTTCCAGTTTTATGAATTAATTGACTCATCTTTCGTTTACCCATTTCTTCATTTTTAAGCATATGTATTAAGCACTCATTGGGTAGGATGTAGGCCCACAGCTAGGTACTAAAGAAAAAGAGCTGTAAACAACATGAAGTCCTTCTCATACTACCCATCCCCCACCGTCCCATGGGGTTCACATTCTAACAGCAAAGAAAAACCATAAATAGAAATGTGTAAGGTAGTTTCCAGTTTTATGAAGAAAATAACAACAGAGCTACAGTGGGGAGAGTGATACTGGTGTATAAGGTGGCAGGGTAAGGAATCTTTAAGGCAGTGACTTGTGGAAGGAAGCCTGAAAGAACTGAACACACAAGCCAGAGCAAAATCTGAGAGAAAGACTTCAGACGGAAGGAATAAGCACAAAGGCCCTGAAACAGGAGTACTGAAGGAGGAGTCCCACTTTTTTTTAGGGGACTCAATCCTTTCTCTTTTTCACAATATTTTTTGTCTATATAATCATACATTTTTAACCCAGGATTGGTGCACACAGTCAAAAGATTGTCACCAAGCACCTACTATGCCAAAACCAGGCTGATTACTCTAGAGATGCAGCCCCTGTTTGAAAGAACTTAAGTGCAGCCTCTGTAAATAGGATGACATAGAACTTGAGCTTCACCAATCAGCCAGAATCTCTGAAACTGGAGGAAAATGTGCTCTTTTTTGCTTTGTGTAATCTATGTTTAATTTTTTTTTTTTTTAAGAAACAGGGGGGATATCACTTGCAAAACAGAAATTGAGGTTTATCTTTCACAGTCTAAAGTAGTCCAGTAGGTCATAAATCAACTGGTCATTTCTCCATTTAATGATTTACCACCTTATCAAAGGAATCTCCTTGTTAACTTTTTATGAGGCTTATCATCTAGAGCCAACCTCCAAAATTAGAGGCTAACAAATGAATAGTTACATGTCTAGATGTGCAACAGCTGATTGAGGAGTAGTAAAAGATCCCTCCCCCATTACCTTTCAGCTGGGTGACTTGTCTGTGTCCACTGGCACCATCCTGAAAAAATCTGAAAATTACTCTGCTAATGTGTTCATAGGCAGCCACAGGCATAGGCCTCTTCAAAGTGGCTGTGGGGGAATCTCAGCAATCTCATTTGACTGCTTATGCTAATCACATTTTGAAGTCTCAAATTTCCACCTCCCTCTGCTATCTGTCTATAGACAGAGGCAGATATTGATATTTTTATTTCTATTTATAATTTCCAAAGTATGGGCTTTTCAAATGTGCTGTCAAACTTCACCCAGCTTGATTAAGATTCCACTAATTTTGGAAGTCCAAGTAATGCTGACAATAGCTGCAAAAAGATCATCTTTTTAAAGCCAAGCTTTTCTTTCCTGGTAAATTCACAAGCAGATTATATAAAAATATTTGTAAAGGGCAAAAATGTTTTATATTCCATTAGAAAGCAAAAGTTTTCATGTACTTCAGAAGTATCTTTTCTATGCCAATCTAGATATGTAGGTATGTCCTGCCTCGAAGGATGATGGATGGATGGATAGATAGATAGATAGGTAATAGATGGAAGGAAAGGAGGGAGGGAGGAAGAAAAGGGAGGAAAGAAAAGAAGGAATATACACATCACTAGGCCCAGGGACCTACTGCTCAGGTTTGCAAATGTAGAAACTTGATATGCTTGATTTTCTTAAGATTTATGAACCTTTTGGAAGCTGACTCAGTCTAACAATCTCATACAAAAATATTTATTTAAAAAATTTTATTGAAAATCATTTTAAAAAAAATTCCCTAGAAGAAATCTCCCTGACCAAGATCTAAGGCCAACCACCTGCCTTCTTATGGATGCAAAGGATGTATTCAACAGTAAAGTTTGGTTGGTGGAGAGAGAATCGGAACCTAAGGAGATGGTATTCTCTCACAGAGGTCACTATTGTTATTGTAGAAAGAACAGAAAACAGAACTGCTAGAGTAAGTGAGCGGATGGCTGAGGCCAAGGATACAAATGACCCTCCCTTTATAAGGTCATCACATGCAAGATTTGGTCCTCAGATCTGAAAGTGCCATACCTCAGTGCAGATGACACAATCACCGAAGATCAAAGACAGAATAACTCTTGTTAATGTAATTCACAATAGATGAGTGTATATGCTGGTAATCAGCACTCCTCACAAAATATTCCTGGCTCTTCACTTTTCTGATACGTGGTAGGACTGTTTCCCACCCTACTGATATTAGCCATGCTCAGTATTTCAGCTTAAAAAAAAAAAAAAATGAAGTTAAATGTGTCACTGTCATGCTGAAACTCTAAGAAACAGAGTGTGATTTGCCACTTCCTCTGCTTGGTTATTGTGGATGTACAGGTTTTGGTGACTTGCAATGACCACGCCCTATAACAACCTTTGTTGAGTGCATGTGTGTAAAAGAAAAAAAAAAACATAATTGCTGGATCAAGCCACTGAGATAGTGAGGTTGTTTATTACAGAAACATAATCCAACCTATCCTATCTGTTGTGGTATACAGCCCAGAATTTTACATTAATCCTACTTGAATTCAGTGTATATTGACAACCCAACTAATACGCAGAAAGTTGTCTTGGTGTTTCTGTAATCAGAACAAAAGGAACTAGAGGGCGTTGTACAATGCCTGAAAAAGCACAATGAAATAGGACTGCATTTTAATCGAGCATACTCTGGTGATTCCATTAGACCTGCCTGCAAAACACCACAGCTCATTCACTCATTCATTCATTGACCAAATATACTGAGAGTGCTCACTATTAATATATACCAGAACCTGTTCTGGACCCTGGGGATACAACCATGGAAAGATTGAGACAGTCCTATACCTTTCAGATGTACTTATTATCTCAGCCTCTGTACTCCAATTCCAGATTCCATGACAATCATGTACATTTCACCAACACATAGTCCTTTATCATAATTGCTTAGGCTGCCACTTACTTGTTCTAAACATATCTTCTCATCAGTGCTTCTCAAACTATTGGGTTTCTTTTTTAGTCTATTCCAGGCTAATACTTTTGTAAAATACATGGAAAATATAATAAAATGCAATAAAAATAAGTTACTAGAAAATAGGTCATGCAGTTGGATGTCAATGTAATGTCAGTAAGCTATAAAAGTTTCTGAATGATTACTTGCAATTTCTGTACTTATCTCCTCCAGGTGAACAAAATGTTCTCAGTCACTGATCTATGGACCACACTTTGAGGAGGACTACTGTGGACCAGCAGGGGAGGACTTAAGCAAGCTATGTGTTCTGTATTCATTTGTGAAACCATCTGCCTCTTATCAAAGTTATAAAGTTTTATATGCTGTGTAACCTCTTCAGGTCAATTCCCCATTGCCCATTCAGCTCACCATATGTATTATTATTTAGCTAATATTTTTAAAATCAACTCACTCTTTCATATGGATAAATTTTAAACTTCTCCATGTATATGAAAAAAGCAATTTCACTTGCCATAAATAAAATGTAACTGTACAAAGAAGTGCTTGGAGTAAGTAGTTATTCACGTCTAGGGAAGTGTAGTTGCCTACTCTGAGACTTCAAATCTCACTAATGTCAAAATGAAATTTCCTATTTGATGTAATCAGAAAAGTGAGAGGAAATTAAAAAGAAGGTCTTACTCATCATGTGTTTCAATGCTGTGTAATACACTACTTATGTTCCATCTAAACCATTTTAAGGATCAAATAGTGGTCTCATAATCAAATGAGTAACTGTAATTGAGCATGGGTGTCAAATATCACTGCTTCCTGTCCTGGTGCCTGTCCTACAGACAACTAATGCTGTGGACCATAGGCTCACTTCAACTTCTGAAAATAATATTTTTCCCCAGATATAAATAATATTTCTGAGGCTGGGAAGTCCTATTGCAGCATCTGGCACACCATGAGTATCAAACCAACTTGTATTTCCTTCCTTCTTCCATTAATAATCAGTTTCTTTTCCTGGTTTAAAAAAAAAATGTGTTTCTGCTATATTTAAAATGGATAAGCAACAAAGACCTACTTTACAGCACATGGAACTCTGCTCAGTGTTATGTGGCAGCCTGAATGGGAGGGAAGTTTGGGGGAGAATGGATACATGTTTATGTATGGCTGAGCCCCTTTGCTGTTCACCTGAAACCATCACAACATTGTTAGTCAGCTATACTCCAACACCCAACAAACAGTTAAAAAAAATAAAATACGTTTATCAACTTTTAAAAAAAGAGAAAAAAAGTGTTTAATGACTAAAATTCCCCCTTGGGCTCCCTCATAGCTACAAGGAGAAAAACTAATTCCTTCCCACTTTTTTTTTTTTTTTACTGTTGTAATTATTTAATCATAATCCATAACTATAATATTGGTGATATTATTATCCAACAGACCAGAGATTTAGCTTGCTCTCTGTTTTCACATGGCTACAATTCTATCCAGTGTAGAGCGTTACTTTAGCATTAGGAAGCAGAGACTCCCCGGGACAGAAGAAGAGCCATTTAACCCGTTGTTTCCTCTCTGTGTATTACTCCCAACTGAATGTGAGGTCAGGGCGTCTGCATGCGCTAGGTTAAGCTGTGAACACGCACAGGCTAAAGAATATGATTTCTATTTCCAGAGACATGGCTATGAGCTGAATCTTCATAACAAAACAAAGTCCTTGCACATGTATTTCTTACCTAACACTGAACTTTTATCAAAGAATTATTTTTTTTCCAACTAGCTGTTTCAAATAAATGCTAACCATACAGTGTCTCTTCTCTCCCTTCAGGATACACAAACCACAGAATTCCGATGACTCACCCCAAAATAGCTTATGAATATGCCAGGGGCGGAAGGGCATGCTGTTTAGTTCTTTAAAACTTCCTGCCAAACTGAAGAAACTGAACATACACAGATATGTGGGGACTAACTATGAGTAATAATGAGAATTTAATCCCTTTTAGTCTTCTGGGTTAGCAACAGCTTGCCTAACATGTCCGGCAACATCCTGTTTGCTACATGTGACTTCTCAAAAAATAATAATATAATATTAATAGCACAGTGTTTCATTGTTAAGACTGCTGTTATCTATGTCAGTGGTTCCCAAACATTTGCAACCATTTGTAGATAAAGGCCGTATCTTGGAAGAACTGTCACTAACTGCTTTATAGAACAAACATGTTATCAGTTTAACTTTGAAATTTAAAACAAAGGATTTAATGCATAGAATTTTAAGTCTGCACCAGCCCTTAAAATGGGTTTGAATCTCAGATATGCCACCTGTAGCAGTTACTTGAACCCTAATTGAAATTCTAATTTCCCTATATGTAAGGTGAGGATGATAATGTTATTGTTAGACGTGTATGTAAACAAAGAGTACTGCTAAGTGAATAAGTTATCTAGTACTAATAAGGAATCTGAAGTCCACAACCATTAACTGACCTAAGAAGGGTCACACACTCATCAGTCAAGGGCCAGGACAGAGCATTTTATAAAGCTGTGGTTAAACACAGTCTCTGGAGCCCATCAGCCCAAGTTCAAGCCTCAGTTTTCCTATCTGCTAGCTGCATCACCTTGAGCAGATCACTTTTCTGTGCTTCAATATTCTTCTCTATAATATTAAGATAATAATAGTTCTTTTTATCACTGGATTGTTGTGACAACTTAAAAAGAATACATGTAGCAGTGCCTGGCACATAATAATTAATCAACAAATACTACCACCCCCAAATTGGAAAGTTCCGGTTCTTCCAAAAAAAATTTTTAAGTAAAATAAACATCAACAATGACAGACTTTTTTTTTTTAACAGTGACAGTTTTTAAAAACTTGATCCAGAAAAGCAACCCAAACTTGAAACACACACACACACACACACTTACTTAAGATAGTTTATAAAGCGATCAGAATATTTGCAGATGTCTTTACAGGTCAAGGTACTTGTGCTCTGCAGCCATGTTGATGTGTCATCTTTCCCTTTTCCTGTAGAGGAAGGATACAAAGCAAACAAAAATATTACACACAACAACCCCAATTACTAAAGAGTCACCTTGATTAGAGTTTGAAAAGAATGCCATCATCCAGCTGCACTTGACAGTCGTGGAAGAAGCTTAGTGCAATGAGAGGAGCATCAGACTCCCCTTTTCAGTCCAGGCTCTGCCACTCGACTAGCTATAGTAAGTTGCTCAGACTCTGAGTTGCCATCTGTAAAATGGGGACAGTAAACAGAGACCACCTTATTATAAATACTATAAATTCTCTTGATGCAAATTAGCACTAACCCCCCCATATATACACACACAGAATAACTGCTAAAGACATATTTGTTTAAATAATAAATAAGATACAAATGAAAGATTTTAGGATTTATTGTGTCCAGTCCCTAACTGACACCACTATATCCCTGCTCCCACCCAAATAGTACCTAATTTGAAAATCACAGATCTAGGCCCCGCCATTGATGGCCTCCAAGAGTTAAATGACTATAATCACTAGCTCCTTAATAAGAAGCTTGAAAAGAATAAATAACTTCTTCCCAACTCATCATTTGTTTTTCAAATAATAGACATTTGCATTGTCTTAAAAGTTCTGTGAGTGATTTCAACCCCAATTTGAAACCAAGTGGTCAAAGGACCTAAGAAACCATACTCCCCACCCTCAATAGACATCATTTCCAAAAACGAGAGAAAAAAATACCCACATGACCTTTGTACTCCATTTGTCTCTTGAAGCACCATAAAAAATAAATGGGAATGTTTTGTGATTCGGGAATAGGTTGTGGGTTTGGACAGGTGTGGGCTCTTACAGCTCCTTACACCTTCAAGGAGAAAACTTGCTGAACAGAACTCTGCTTAAAAACTTTGGGGATCACCACTGTTCAGACTACTTACTCTGATCATGTCACAAACAAAGATCAGACAGAGACCGCCCTTCAGGGTTGCACATGTTTGCTGGCACGGCATTCTTACTGCATCAAAGCCTCACCTGACACTGACTCATTATTGGATGAAAAGCCAATGCCTGATAGTGTTGGTCATGTGTAACTTGCCACGTCCAGGCCAAGTATCCCAGGCCCTTTCAAAAATAGTCCACCAACTTGCTTCCCCACTATACCCTGAGATATTTCTATGACTGTAGCCATCACAGACTCCTAAAATCTCTTGTCACTATGAGCTTACTCCTGTCTCTTCTGATGGTTCTTTTCCTCCATTACAGCCAGTTTTTATATCAGACCTAATGCAGACACTGGGAGACTCTTCTCTGTGGGCTTTCAATAAATATTTATTCAACTCTATTTTGTCATACTCAGAGATAATAGGAAGCAAGGATTATTATATTTCCTAAATGCATCTGGAAACTCATTGCCTGGGGTCAGGATGATAGCCGGTTGTTTCCTTACAGAAAAACCAATTTTCTCAAATGCACTGCTTTCATCAGCCTCAATGCAGATACTGTATATTATTCAAGGTTTATAAAAAAAATTCAACATCTGCCATAACAGCTTAAGGTTCCAAAGCAGAAAATCTGAATCAGTAACAAAATTCTCCCCAAGTAATACATGGTTCCTAAATGTCAAATAGAGTCAAACCTGTCATGAAATATGTATTGGACAAAAACAGCATAGAACCAGCTCTTGTTTCTGGATATTTCAAACAGTATGCCCTCCCGTTTTCCATGGTGGATTCCCTGTCTTATTCCTTTGCATACACTCTGTGCTTGCAAAGTGCTGGGAGCATAGATACATATCTGGGGGCTTTTGTTACAGAAATAAAAAAGAATTAACATGCGCTTGCAAGGGAACCAAGAAAGGAAGTGAAAACGGAAGCAAAAAAAAAAAAAAAAACCCAAACCTGTGACTAATTAGCAATCTGTTCCTTTAATATAAACACTTAGGTATCGTTTTTTGTCTGTATTAACATCTTAAATTTAAAAGGAGCCTGTGAAGCTCAATTCTGTGTCCAGCCTGGACAAAGCTAAACTCTTATCTGTCCTCTGCACCTGTAACCATTTTGACTTATACATAGTTTGCCCTTTTACTTTGCTTCACGGTCAGCTGCACAGCAGAAGGAATGCCTGGGATCACGTTGCTTTTGTGACTAATCTCTACAAAGAATAGTGCAGGAGATGAAAGGGAAACCACCTCCAGAGCCCTCAAAACCAAGAGCAGGGAGCCCACCAGCCCAAGGTGGAGAGTCACAATGCACAGATGTTGTGATGTGACTTGCTGGGAAAAGAAAAGAAAATAAAGCAAAGGAAAAAACACTTAAAGGGATTCAAGCAATATAGGACAGAGGTGGTAAAGAAAAGAAAATAATTGGCCAGTTTCTGATCATTTTTGCACTTTGAGGACAGATAGTACAATATCTTAGTATAAGTTTAAAATGCACTGTCCCAATTCAATCCCCTCATTAGAAAGTTACACAGCCTCAAAAATCATCATTATGAATTTTATGTGCTTAGTCGCTCAGTTATGTCCGATTCTTTGAGACTGTTTGTACTGTAGCCCTTCTCCAGATCTTCCCGACCCAGGGATCGAACCTATAGCTCCTTCCATAATGGACCTAACATTCTAATATAATGCTATGTCAAGGCACAGGATAAAATCCAGGGCAGCAAAAAGGAAAGAACATGAATTTTGGTGGTCTGGCAGATACAGTTTTTAATCTCAGTTCTGCCACTGACTTGCTGTATTGACGTAGAAGGTTAGCCTGCTCATGTTGCTTCTCTTTTCTACATTTATAACAAAGGGGCACATAAGCACTATCTCATTGTATTATCGTAAAGATTAAATAAGATTAAAACCTGGATTTTTGGCAGTACTAGACCTGACGATACAGTGTTCTAGGTGTCAGTGTCCAAAGAAATCCTCTCTATGTAGAGTATCTCACAGACACAGACACAGTCACACATGTGCACCTGCACACAGGCTTATATATATATATATTTTTTAACTAATGCATTTTTGCGTTAGGTGGTGCTAGGGGTAAAGAACCTGACTGCCAATGCAGCAGACTCAAGAGACGTGGGTTCAATCCCTGGGTTGGGAAGATACCCTGGAGAAGGAAATGGCAACCCACTGCAGTATTCTTGCCTGGGAAATCCCACGGACAGAGGAGCCTGGCAGGCTACAGTCCTTCGGGTTGCAAAGAGTGGGACACGACTGAACAAACACACACAATGCATTTCTGAATATGCAAAAAAGCCAGGGAAATCCTCAGAGGCCAGAAATGATGAGAAAACATATATGCAAAGAGGGACGCAGGTGTTTGAGACAGCGTTTGTATTGTGGGCATCTTCTTCTCTGATCCACCATCAAAGAACCAGCAAGGTGGGAGCAAAAACCTAAATCCAAGATTCTCAAAATCACCTTCAGAGGGGCATTAAGATATTTCCTGTGTTACCGTTAAATCTGAGTGATAAAATATGTATCTACCCAGAAGGTTACTAGCCATAATCTTGCACTCACAAAGGTTCACAATATTGTTTGAAGCTTAAAAATAAAAATAAAACTGAATATTTACTTTATGAGATTTCTGGATTGGTGATACCTCTCCTCAATCCTCCCCATCCACCCACACCTGACAGAAGTAAATATAAATTCTTTCTAGGGGAAAGTACTTTAAATTCAGGCCTCAAAACATTCCCACAAATAAGATAGCAAGGCATATGGTGTTTGCACATAGTAAAACCAGGCACTACAAATAAAAGTCAGTAGAAATAAATTTTAATTTAACAAGTAGTCAAAATATGTGTGATAAACACTTTAAAGAAATAAATAAGTACAAAAATATATAAAAGGAAATGAGACTTTAATTACCAGGCAGATTTTTGAAAAATAAAATTCTTAGAAATGAAAAATATAATCATTTAAAAATTAGAAATGCACTGGGGGACATGAACAGGCAACATATGGGAACATGTTTAGCTTTAAGCTTGTATCATTGATCCACATTTTTTTAGAATTATTCTTTTCAACAGCTTTATTAAGATATAATCTATATACAAAGAACTGCACATGTTTAATGTTATACAGTTTGAGGAGTTTGGAGATGGGCAACACCCATGACTTCATCACCACAATGAAGGGAATAGATACATCCAACACCTCCTAAAATTTTCTTGTGTGCTTTTTTACTCATCTTTTTTCTTTTTTTGTGGTAAGAACTCTTAACACGCGCTCCACCCTCTTACCTAATTTTGAAGGGCATAATGCTGTCTTGTTAGCTACAGTTACTATGTTATGGGGCTTCCCAGGTAGGGCTGTGGTCAAGAATCCACCTGCCACTGCAGGAGACACAAGAGACACTGGTTCCGTCCCTGGGTCAGGAAGATCCCCTGGAGAAGGGAATGGAAACCCACTCCCATATTCTTGCCTGGAAAATCCCATGGACAGAGGAACCTGATGGGCCGCAGTCCAAGGAGTCGTAAAGAGTCGGACATGATTGAGCGCACACACACTATGTTGCACAGCAGATTTTTAGAACTTTCACAACTTTCTTAACTGAAACTTGCTACACATTGAACAGTAGCTGCCCATTTTCCCCATCCCAGCCCCTGTCCCTGGAAACCACTATTGTATTTTCTGCTTCTATGCATTTGACTTTTAGATTCCTTATGTAAGTGGAATCCAATAGTATTTGTCTTTCTGTGACAAGCTAATTTCAGTCAGCATAATTCCTCCAGATTCATCCATGTTATCCTAGATGGCAGGATTTCTCCCTCTTTTTTATGACTAATATTTTAAGCATATAAAACATGTATATTTATGTATATAAAATGTATATTTATGTATGTATATCCATTCATCTGTTGATAGACATATTGTTTATTTCTGTATCTTGACTATTTTGAATAATACTGCAGTGAATGTGGAAGTGTGATCCATACATTTTTCATTGAGAAATGAAATATAATGATTTTTTAGAGCAAGGGTTCTTTTTCAACCTATTTATTTTTAGTTGGAGGATAATTGCTTTATAATATTGTGTTGGTTTCTGCCATATATCAGCATAGGTATTTTAATACATATGTCCCCCTGCTTGAGCCTCCCTCTCACCTCCCACCCCTTCCCACCCCTCTAGGTTGTCACAGAGCACCGAGCTCCCTGTGTCATACAGCAGATTCCTGCTGGCTCTCTGTTTTACATATGGTAACATGTATGTTTCATTGCTGCTCTCTCCATTCGTCCCACCCTCTCCTTCCCCTACTGTGTCTGCAAGTTTGTTCTCTGTGTCTGCGTCTCCATTGCCACCCTGCAAAATGTTCATCAGTACCGTCTTTCTAGATTCCATTATATGCATTAATATGCAATATTTGTTTTTCTCTTTCTGATTTGCTTCACTCTGTATAATGGACTTAGAGCAAGGGTTCTTAACTGGGGTCATAACTCAGAGAATTCAGGGAGTCTGCAAACTTGAATTAGAAAGAATTTACATATTTATTTTCATTAACTGATTTAGCATGGCTTTCAGAGTGTAAACAACAAACCATAGTATCGATAGTAATAACTTTGACTTTTTTTATCAATATAAATCTCAGATATTTTATATCACACAATCACTATTTCATATATCACAAAATATTATTTATTTTCATCTCACAGAATCATATTACTCATTGTGATGGATCTATATATTTCCCTATTACTTAATGTATTAATTTTAAAATGTATATATTACTATATCATAATTTTTATATTTTTGAGAATTAAATTTTAATAGAATTGGGTTCTTTTATAGTCTATTGTATATTATCCTACCTGCTTTTAAAAAATCACTATTTAGAGAAGTCCCTAGGCTTCATGTGACAGCCAAAGGTGTCAGTGGCATAAGCAAGGTTAGAATAATACCACAAAAACAAACTCAGAAAAAAAAAATCTTATGACCATCTGCAAATTTAAATTAAAATGAATTCCCTTTATATTTTTTAACTCTAAAATTGCCCCTTAAATATAGTTCTTGAACAAATTTTACTAAGTATATTTTTGTTTGGGCTTTCAAGTTTTAATGTAAATGTTTATCACAGTTTTAATAGTGAAAGAGGAAAGGAGTGAAGAAAGAAGTGAAAGATTTATTTTGCAATTTATCAAGCTATGTGCACTTACCTCCTATCTTACTAAAAAAGAAAAAAAGAATATTTGAATGTCTCTACTTTCTTTTAGTTGTTTTCAAATCACTCGTCTAAGAATTTATACCAGAAATAAAGCAAATTTTCAACCTCTTGAGGAAGTAAATCATTAGCATTTACTACCTGACATTTAAAATATTATCTAGTTTTCAGAAGTTTCAACATAAAACTCTGAGTTTATATATAATATAAAGGTATCTTATAATTTGACAAGGTTGCTTTATCTCATTCCATCTTAGATTCTTCATAAAATATAAAGTTCAAATATTTTATCTTCACTCTGATATTTTACCCACTTCAGCTCCCTCTGTGGACCTTTCTATGGATTCTGTCGTAGTCATCGGAGTTCTTCATGTTTGTGTCTCAGGTTCAGTAAACACCCCAACCAGAACTTCAAAAGAAGCTATGAGCAGCAGCACTTGTTCTAACTGGAAGATCATCCTGAGTCATGCCCACCCCCTCCAGCCCCTCCAACCCCACACCCTTTACTCTTGAAAGGTTTGGGCCTCCTTTCATCTCCAGTTCTCAGATTCTGGCATAATAACCCAGCCCTGACATCAACATTTAACCCTCTGAATCCCAGGCCCTTACCAAAATATGTATGCTTTGCTGTTCTGACTGCAGCTCTGCTCACTTAGCTAATACTGTCTGGGATGAGCCTTCAAATTCCCAGAGCACAGGGCTCAGGTCTTGAAGGATCTATGCCATTAGCCACAGTTGAAATAGGACTTTTAAATGACCCCCTGTATAATATCATTAATCCTCTCCTGAAACTCAAATAAAATTAACCTCTTGTTATACTTTCAAAGGTATTTTAGCAAAATGACATATCCAGTAAAACAGTAAAGTGACCTTTTCTGAAAATTTTCTTGGAGGATAGAGAAATGCAGTGAATTACACCTCACAGCTCCAGCTCCCCTCATAGTTCAGTTGGCAAAGAATCCTCCTGCAATGCTGGAGACCGGGGTTCGATTCCTGGGTTGGGAAAATCACCTGGAGAAGGAAATGGTAACCCACTCCAGTATTCTTGCCTGGAGTATGCCATGAACAGAGGAGCCTGGCAGGCTATAGTCCCTGGGGTCACAAAGAGTCAGGTATGACTTAGGGACTAAACCACCACCACCACCACCACACCTCACAACCCAGAGAAATACTTCCAAAAAATGTTCTCTATACATCTCTCTCTCCCGTGTCTGTATACCATACAGCAGTAGCCCTGTCTCTCTCTTTTTCTCTCTCTCTCCCTCTTTATTTCTCTCTAAATCTCTGGCTCATTGCTACTTTCTGAATTCCATGAAGCCATAAGAAAGATCTCTGTGAACTCATGTGAAGCAATCGCTCAAAGATATTGTAAAGTGACTGACAGTATAAAGTATTAGAGGATATATAGTATGCTACTTTGGTGTAATAAAAGACAAGGATGCAAGAAATGGTACATATGCCTGCATACTTCACAAACAGAAACAAAAAGGAGAAACCTAAAAATAAGGAAGCTGGTTACCTACAAGGGGTGAGGGAAACAGTGGAAGGGATATGCAAGGCAGTGACATTTCCCAGTGAATTTCTGTGGTTTTTTTTTAGTTTTGACTTGAAATTACATTAATATTCTACATACTCAAAGAATGAACATACATATTTTTAAAAGGATAAGGAGAAAAAAACTAAAACAAGTGAACTCCATTATTCAAAAAAAACACATAACACTATAAGGATGAGATGGCAAGAAAAGAACTTTTAGTTATGATCACAGTATTAGGCATATTATTATTTGACACTTGACATGATCACAGTCTTAGGCAAAGTATAAAGCAAAGGGTGGAAGACAGTAGACACATTTTGAACTCTTTTTTTAAAAAAAATTTTATTGGAGTATAGTTACTGGGTTTGGGAGTAACAGAAATGTCAATATGCTTAGAGACACACTATACTGTCTACACCTTTGTCACCAAAGAAACTATTTAGGACATTAACTTGTAAATTGAGTAATCTTAGTGTGAAAGACATATCTATCTTTTTTTTTGATAGATTTTTCCTCGATTAGGTAGAAGTTATTCAGGAAGGTCTCAGATTTGTGGGTTAAATCAAAAGTTTGTCACTAACGCTTTTCCTGACCTCCTTGACAATACTAAGTGAACATTGCTCTTAGTCCAAGAAAGTTGACCCCATAAGAAGATTCCAGCCATACACCTTTTGTTCACCCCAGGCAACCTCCTGTTTTGCATCCTACCTCACTTGACTTAACTTTTTGGCACCAAACTTTTCTTTGTCAAAGTTTTCTGTGTCAAAAATAGTTAGCAGCCTTAGTAGACCAATACGTTTTGAAGAGTGGCTTCTTATAAAAAGTATAAGATCTTAGCCTGATTTTCTTGTAATGAAAACCTTGTAATGAGGTATGGCCATGGGTTCCTTCCTGGGACTGAGGTTCAGACGCTATCAGCAGCCAGCCTTGTGAAACACCAACACCCCCATCCCCCAACCCCCAGCCCCCACCTCTAACAAATGACTCATCCTGCTTCCTATTGGTAAGGTCAATGAAGAATGGAGTGGCCAAAGCCCCAACAGGGGGGAGAAAATCTGAAAGTGGGAGCCAAGGCACTATCCTAGGCTGTTAAACCTATATTCATTTGAGGATCTGACTATAATCAAGTTGACTATAATCAGCTTGCCAACAGTTCAGCAAGCATGGATGTCCTGAGAATTCAAAACAGGAAAGAGACTTGGATGTCATTCAGGTCCTAGCTCATTCTTCAGAGATCAAAAGTAAGGTTGCTCAAATGAATTGCTCAAGACAAAACAGTGGCACACCTAGGTCTAAAACCCTTTGGTTTAGATTCTAGAATTTTCTCTGAAGCAGAAGTTATGTGGTGATGATTTTTGACATAAGCTGTTTTAATCAGCTAGTGGATATAAGGCATACTTATTAAATTTATATGAAGAAATTATTGAAGTAAAATTCTCAATTTATGAAAATCATTACAGGTGAAAAACCAATGTGTTGTAAAGAAAATGAAGACAATTTAAAGTATAACATGTTAGCTGTGAAAAAAAACAGTGGAGGGTTATCTGCCTCAGCGATTCTACAAGGGGTTTTTTGCTGTTGGGTTTTTTGAGGCTAGTTTGTGGGGGAAGAGGAGAAGTGTTCTATTGTTATGTTTTGGTTTAGATTGTTTTTAAACAGCGGCCCCAGAAGCACCTTTTCATTCCTAGGAACTCAACCACATTTTGAAAACGCCCATCTACTTCAGTCCCCTCGTTTCACTGAAAGGAAACTGAAGGCCAGACACCAGGGCTGCTCGGTAAGAAGCAAAGACGTTTACTTAATGAAGTAACGAAACAAAAAGACTTTCTCAATCCATTCTTACAATGCTGCAAAGGACAGCAGGGAAAGGGCGAGAATGGGGAATAAGTCGGGGAAAGGGTCTATCTCCGAGCCTTGCGAGCGGGTGCCCAGCCCTTGGCGGGGCGTTCAGCCCCGGACCGAGGCCGGCGAGCCTGCAGAGCTTAGCGAAGTCAGGCAGCCACCGAGTGTCAGAGACTGGCGACGCTGCGGGACTCCGCGGCCTCCAGGAGACTGGGAGGTGACAGCAAGGCCCGATCCACTCAGTGGCTCGGAGGGGAGGAGCGCAGCAAGGTGCGGGTTTAGTCATGGAGCAAGCCTCAGTATTCGTCACTCGAATGCAATACTGCTGCGGCCGCTGCTGCTGCTGCTAAATCGCTTCAGTCCTGTCCGACTCTGTGCGACCCCACAGATGGCAGCCCACTAGGCTCCTCTGTCCCTGGGATTCTCCAGGCAAGAATACTTGAGTGGGTTGCCATTTCCTTCTCCAATGCATGAAAGTGAAAAGTGAAAGTGAAGTCGCTCAGTCGTGTCTGACTCTTAGCGACCCCATGGACTGCAGGCCACCAGGCTCCTCGGTCCATGGGGCTTTCCAGGCAAGAGCACTGGAGTGGGGTGCCAATGCCTTCTCCAGGAGGTTGCAAAACCAGTGGAAGATCTAGTCCCTGTGAGGATGGAGTTTATAGTGGAGTTAGGATGTGTGTGTCCCCGGAAGCGAATTCTTAGGAGAATGTTGTTGAGATGTCCCAGAACTGGCTGGCATATATGTAAATCCTGCTGGATTGACAAGACATAATGCAATCTTCAAAGGTGTTTTGTAAAAAATGTCTGTAGGTTACTAGGGTTTGAGAGGTAACAGCTCAGCTGCATCACAGTTGTTTCAAAAGAATGATGAATTCAAATGCTTTGAATCCATTTTAATCCTGATCCTAGGGACCATGAGAAACTGATGTTCTGACTAGGAAAGTGACTGAATTACTTAAGTTATAGAAAAGAATCATCAACTGGAGGGTTTGTTAAAGAACCCTTCAGGTCCAGTGCTCTTTTTTCCAAAAGTTAAATATTTAAACCAGTCAAAACAGACATTCATTTATCTTAGAGTTACTACTTTCCCAGATATATTAATGACTCATTAATTGTTTATTTCATACAACAAATTTTATTGACTACCACGCTCAAAGCAATGTAAAAAATACAAAGGAAGACAACAAAAGGGTCCTTTAACAGTCTGCTAGGGAAAAAAATATGTAGACAACCCATTCACTTGTAAATCAATACACCATTATGAGCCACAGTGGACATAAAAGCTTGGTTGAAAAAAATCAGTAAGGAAAGGAAATGTTACTTTTTATATGATATGGAGATGAAATGATTGGAAGAAGTCTTGTCAGCGCCTTCCATTACACCATACTCCTAAAATTAATTCAGAAGAAAAAACAAACTAAGCATTTTTAAAAAATCATAAATCAACATGAAGCAAATTTAAATATATATTATCTTAGGATAGGGAGGACTTTCTGAGTAAAATTTCTAAAGAAATAACAATAAAAAATACTGATAGGTTTGACTGTAAAAATTTTAAATTTCATTGGAAAAAACAAATGAAATTAGAAGAAAATATTTAACAACACAAGGTACACAAGAAGTTTATGTCTTTACTATAAACAAAGTTTTTACAAATCAGTAAGATGAGCCCTGAAATAGAAAGTTGGTCCAGAATCATGCCAGGCAAAGAATTACAATTATAGATAGAAACATTTGAAAAAGAATTAAAAAAAAAAATTGAAAGATAATTCATTCTCACAAAAAGCTAATTGAAAGATGTGATATTTCATACATCATTTTATTAAAACTTACATGTTATATTTTATACTAATGAAGTTGAATTAAAATAAGTACTCAGTTTCTAGAAATTGAATTGGAAAACAATTTCTGGGGGATAATTGGGGAATGAAAAATCATTAAAAAAAATAAATAAAAATAAAAATCTTACAAGCATTCACACTCTCAAACACTGTAATTCTATTATAGGAAATCAAATTAAATAAATTTTACAAATTTATTTATATATTTGTATATAAATATACATATATTTATATGTATATATAAATTGACTATAAATTGACTTTCTAAAATAATATGCAATTAAAAGTAAACATTTTGCAACTTAATCTCAAAGATAATAATTATTTCTCCTATAATAGATCATGTCTGTCATTATCACCACCAACATTATCATTATCAAAATATTATTGCTAGATATGTTTCTTCAAATAAGTCTATTATAATTTCCAATAACTTCTCACATTTTTGCCTAATTATAATAAGTGAAATATGTTGTTTAAAAATATGTGAAATAAGCAAATCTGAATATGGGTTGAATGTTAAAATTGTTAATTTTATAAATTGGGATAATGACATGGTTGGTACATAAAACATACTCTTTCAACTAGCAATGCATAATGAAGTGTGTATGAGTGAAATGAAGCAAAGTCTGAAATTTGCTTAAATACTAGCCCCTCCCTCAAAAAAAGTAAGGGTTTACACTATGAGGTACCATTTCACACCAGTCAGAATGGCTGCGATCCAGAAGTCTACAAATAATAAATGCTGGATAGGGTGTGGAGAAAAGGGAACCCTCTTACACTGTTGGTGGGAATGCAAACTAGTACAGCCACTATGGAGAACAGTGTGGAGATTCCTTAAAAAACTGGAAATAGAACTGCCTTATGATCCAGCAATCCCACTGCTAGTCATACACACTGAGGAAACCAGAAGGGAAAGAGACACGTGTACCCCAATGTTCATCGCAGCACTGTTTATAATAGCCAGGACATGGAAGCAACCTAGATGTCCATCAGCAGATGAATGGATAAGAAAGCTGTGGTACATATACACAATGGAGTATTACTCAGCCATTAAAAAGAATACATTTGAATCAGTTCTGATGAGGTGGATGAAACTGGAGCCTATTATACAGAGTGAAGTAAGCCAGAAGGAAAAACACCAATACAGTATACTAACGCATATATATGGAATTTAGAAAGATGGTAACAATAACCTGGTGTACGAGACAGCAAAAGAGACACTGATGTATAGAACAGTCTTATGGAATCTGTGGGAGAGGGAGAGGGTGGGAAGATTTGGGAGAATGGCATTGAAACATGTAAAATATCACGTATGAAACGAGTTGCCAGTCCAGGTTCAATGCACGATACTGGATGCTTGGGGCTAGTGCACTGGGACGACCCAAAGGGATGGTATGGGGAGGGAGGAGGAAGGAGGGTTCAGGATGGGGAACACATGTATACCTGTGGTGGATTCATTTTGATATTTGGCAAAACTAATACAATTATGTAAAGTTTAAAAATAAAATAAAATTTAAAAATAAATAAATAAGTAAGGGTTTAAATGAAACAAGATGAGAAAAATATTGATAATTCTTGAAGCTGGATAATAGATTCATGAGAATTTATTATACTTAATTCTCTTCTTTTCTGTATGCTTTAGATTTTTCACAATAAAAAGCTTTTTTAAATAGTGGAATCGTTTAAGCAGCTACCAATAAACATATTTTACAAAGAGAAAAACACTGTCCTAGAGAAATCATACAGAATGACACCTTCTAAGCAGTAGAATTTTTTTCTCAGTACTCTATTTTAACAAGTACATCTTGTTAAAATGTAAAACATCTCTGGCTTTTGAGTTATCTCCCTTTATTTGGACCTCTCACACATTATTCTCCTTTTTAATAAGTTCATGTCACTGCATGAGTGCTAGAAGAGGGTCAAGAACCACAGTGGAAATCATTTTTTAAATCTCAGTACATCTTAATGCTGCTTATCATATTTTTATATTTTTACATATAGTGTTGGCTCATAGAGATAGCAGAGAAGGCAATAGCAACCCACTCCAGTACTCTTGCCTGGAAAATCCCATGGACGAGGGAGCCTGGTGGGCTGCTGTCTATGGGGTCGCACAGAGTCAGATAGGACTGAAGTGACTTAGCAGCAGCAGCAGCATAGAGATAGCAAGGGAATTTCAGAAAACAATCTACTTCTGCTTCATTGACTACGCTAAACCCTTTGACTGTGTGAATCACAACAAGCTATGAAAAATTCTTAAACAGATAGGAATACCAGACCACCTGACCTGCTTCCTGAGAAACCTGTATGCAGGTAAAGAAGCAACAGTTAGTATTGGACATGGAACAACCAACTGGTACAAAATTGGGAAAGGAGTACTTCAAGGCTGTATATTATCACTTTATTTAGTGCCTATGCAGAGTACGTCATATGAAATGCCAGGCTAGATGAAGCACAAACTGGAATTAAGATTTCCAAGAGAAATATCAACAACCTCAGATATGCAGATGATATCACTCTAATGGCAGAAAGTAAAAAGGAACTAAAGAGCCTCTTTATGAGGGTGAAAGAGGAGAGAGAAAAAGCTAGTTTAAAAGTCAACATTCAGAAAACGAAGATCATGGCATCTGGTCCCATCACTTCATAACAAATAGAAGGGGAAAGTGGAAGCAGTGACAGATTTTATTTTCTTGGGCTCCAAAATCACTGCAGATGGTAACTGCAGCTATGAGTTTAAAAGACACTTACTCCTTGGGAAAAAAACTATGACAAAGCTAGACAGTGTATTCAAAAGCAGAGACATCACTTTGCTGACAAAGGTCCATATAGTCAAAGCTATGGGTTTTCCAATAGTCATGTGCAGATGTGAGAGCTGGACCATAAAGAAAGCTGAGTTCTAAAATCATGGTGCTGGAGAAGACTCTGGAGAGTCCCTTGGACTGCAAGAAGATTCAACCAGTCAATCCTAAAGGAAATCAAATCTAATTATTCATTGGAAGTACTGATGATGAAGCTAACACTCCAATACTTGGGCCACCTGATGTGAAGAGTGACTCATTGGAAAAGACCCTGATGCTGGGGAAGATTGAAGGTAAAAGGAGAAGGGGATGGCAGAGGATGAGATGGTTAGATAGCATCACCAACTCAATAGCAATGGATTTGAGCAAACTCTGGGAGATAGTGAAGGACAGGGAAGGCTGGCGCGCTGCAGTCCTGGCATGCTGCTGTGACCATGGGGTCACAAAGAGTCAGATACAACTTAGCAACTGAACAACAACAAATATAAATGTATGTACATATCTAGTATTTTAAATATATAACATTTATGAAAAGTATATTTTATATAAGTATATTGTATATTTATTAAATTGTTATAGATTTTTTAGAGCTATATGTTTTCAAATAAGTCAGTATTCCCATCAGTTACAAGTAGAAGTAAAGATTTATTCACACAACTGTGGTCAATGCCAGTATGCAAAAAAGTATCATCTAAAAACTGCTCCTACCACACTATATCCTGTAACATTTCTCATTGCCAGCATTGGGGACAAAGTTTGAGAGACCATTAAGACAGAATGAAATGATATTTCTCTGGTGTTATTTCAACTTTGGTCTTATACCACAAATTTGGGATGTAAGGCAGATAGAAATATAATATTATAAAAGATGAAAACTCTTGCTCAAGAAAATCTCTCATCACTTCCAAAATGGTATGAAGTTTCTGCTTATGTATGGCAAGCCCTTGTCTTTGTTAAGAGAGCCCTGTCCTGGAGTCTCTCTTAAACTAGTTTAGTGGCAGATTTGCCATGCATGATCTGCAAATACAATGGAATTTGAGACCATCAAGCTTGTTTGATTCTTCCACATGCCTATGATCCTTACTCAGCTCTGAACTCTTGACTCTATGACCCAGCCTTGCCTGTACCTCCATAGGTCTTGACATTTCTAAGTTCCCTCCCTGTTTGTTCCTTCGACTTCTCTCAACATACTTTGTTTTATCATGCTTTCAGTTATTCCCCTCTGCCTTTGCCTTGTTCTAATAAATTGTACACCACCACTCCTAGGTTTTCTAGCCTCTCTGCTTTCAGGTCAGCCACTCTGACCACAACCCAGTGGAGAGGAACATGGGTATCTGATGCTCCCAAGGCTACAGACTTATGAAGGCTCATCTACCAGCTCTAAACCAGTGATTCTCACAGCCATATCACTTTGACTAGAATTTATAAAATAAATTCCGATGATATGTATTTTCTAGGGTGTTTTTACCATCACCTTGGCCAGAAGGAAAGGATGTGGGCTTCATTTGCAGTTGTGGGGACAATGAAGCACCTTCAGAATCTGGTGCATTGCAAAGTATGACTTTCCTATCACCCACTAAGTTCAGATATTGCTTCCTGGTAATCAGGAAAATAAGTAAAACTTAAACCTGAAGCTAAAACCAAGAGTTTCATTTGAGTCAATAATTTTTAACATTGCCATAACCAAATATCACACTAGAAAAGTTGACCAGATTTTTTGTTTAATTAGAATTTTATTTCTTTTTCCCCAGTTTGCATTCAAACATTGTATAATTTAAAATCCTTTCTTTTCAGCTATTCACTTTTCCATGAAACATGTTCTTCTTGTAGCCTAATGACTCTGTTCAACTCAGTAAACATTTGGTAGGCATCAATTATCTTCAAAATATTATAAATGCAAAGTGAGTCATAGTAAGTATAGCTAACAGTTCTTGACTGCTTACTCTGTTCAAGGTACAACAATTGCCATATATTATTTTATTTAACCCTCATAGCAACAGTATGAGACAGAGGGAATGCTATTTTCAGCTACCAAACTAAAAATTACCTGTAAAATTATAAAACCTTAGACATTGAAATTTAGATGTATTCTAAAGTATTGTCAAAATATATTTATCAAACTGACAAATGACATATGAAACACAAATAGGCAAATACGTAATCTTAGGGGCAAATGTGCAGAAGACTACTGCCCACTTACTTAGACTTTGAATTCATGAACAGTCTTTGCCATTGATGTCCTACTATAGGCATTTCATTGTTTGTTAGCATTTCTTCCAAGATTTGGAATGGTGTGAGGATAGACAAAAAAAAGGAGAAAATAGAATTCAGGATTTTTCCACAGCTACACTCTGGTGAGAAGTTTGTTAGGGATAATTGGAATGACAGATTCAACTAAGATTTTGAATTCCCATGGTCCCTGAGATTCAGGTTTACATGTTGAATTTGGAATTGAACTAGAAAGCACTCAGATTTTTTGACCACTTGTAAAATCTAAAGGCTTTCTGTGCATTATCCCATTTAGTGATTACATCTATATGACATAGTATTCATATACCAGTTTTATAGATAAAGAAACCAAGATTCACAAAGTTACAGTAATATGTGCAAGTTATCAAACTTGTGAAAACTTGGAGGAAAGTAGCAGAAAAGCCTCAATGAAATAATGAGTTTTGAAGTCAGGTAGATATGGGTTCAAATTAGAGCTCTGATATATTTCTGCTGTATAAACTTGGACCAGTTCCTTAACTTGCTTGAACTCTGCTTCTCTCATTTCAGTTCAGTTCAGTTCAGTTCAGTTGCTCAGTCGTGTCCGACTCTTTGTGACCCCATGAATCGCAGCACGCCAGGCCTCCCTGTCCATCACCAACTCCCGGAGTTCACTCAGACTCACGTCCATCGAGTCAGTGATGCCATCCAGCCATCTCATCCTCTGTCGTCCCCTTCTCCTCCTGCCCCTAATCCCTCCCAGCATCAGAGTCTTTTCCAATGAGTCAACTCTTCGCATGACGTGGCCAAAGTACTGGAGTTTCAGCTTTAACATCATTCCTTCCAAAGAAATCCCAAGGCTGATCTCCTTCAGAATGGACTGGTTGGATCTCCTTGCAGTCCAAGGGACTCTCAAGAGTCTTCTCCAACACCACAGTTCAAAAGCATCAATTCTTCAGCGCTCAGCCTTCTTCACAGTCCAACTCTCACATCCATACATGACCACAGGAAAAACCATAGCCTTGACTAGACGGACCTTTGTTGGCCAAGTAATGTCTCTGCTTTTGAATATGCTATCTAGGTTGGTCATAATTTTCCTTCCAAGGAGGAAGCATCTTTTAATTTCATGGCTGCAGTCACCATCGGCAGTGATTTTGGAGCCCCAAAAAATAAAGTCTGACACTGTTTCCACTGTTTCCCATCTATTTTCCATGAAGTGATGGGACCGGATGCCATGATCTTAGTTTTCTCAATGTTGAGCTTTAAGCCAACTTTTTCACTCTCCACTTTTACTTTCATCAAGAGGCTTTTTAGTTCCTCTTTACTTTCTGCCATAAGGGTGGTGTTGTCTGCATATCTGAGATTATTGATATTTCTCCCGCCAATCTTGATTCCAGCTTGTGCTTCTTCCAGCCCAGCATTTCTCATGATGTACTCTGAGTATAAGTTAAATACTCAGGGTGACAATATACAGCCTTGATGTACTCCTTTTCCTATTTGGAACCAGTCTGTTGTTCCATGTCCAGTTCTAACTGTTGCTTCCTGACCTGCATACAGATTTCTCAAGAGGCAGATCAAGTCGTCTGGTATTCCCATCTCTTTCAGAAGTTTCCACAGTTTATTGTGATCCACATAGTCAAAGGCTTTGGCATAGTCAATAAAGCAAAAATAGATGTTTTTCTGGAATTCTCTTGCTTTTTCAATGATCCAGCGGATGTTGGCAATTTGATCTCTGGTTCCTCTGCCTTTTCTAAAACCAGCTTGAACATCAGGAAGTTCACGGTTCATGTATTGCTGAAGCCTGGCTTGGAGAATTTTGAGCATTACTTTACTAGCGTGTGAGATGAGTGCAATTGTGTGGTAGTTTGAACATTCTTTGGCATTGCCTTTCTTTGGGAAGCTTCTCTAAGTAACTATAATACTATTTCATAGGCTTGCTGTAATAATGAAATAAGGTAACATATGCTGCAGTCAACAGGGTGGCAAAGAGTCAGACGTGACTTAGCGACTGAACAACAGATGCTCAATAAATGATAGCTCTTCAAATGCCCACACTTTGTAATTACTGTAATAAGGGAAAATGCAGGCCTGCCTCAGCTGAGCCCAGGATCTTCCTCAGATGGCAATCACTATGTCCTAGAGGAAGATGTAAAGCATGACAAAAAAGAGAGTAAAATTTACATGAGGAGAGGATAAAGGTAGGAGAAAACTAAGGAGGGCCAGAAAGAACTGTTCATATTACATGATACCAAATCAGGAATTCTTTGGTTTTTAAACAGCATAAACCACATTGTTTTAATGAGTTTATTGGCAAGATACGGGATGAAATAGCTCACAGAATCAAAGGAAACTTGAATAACTAGCTTTTTGCAGGACATAGAAGGTAGGGAAGGCAAAACCTGTCATGTGGCTGGTTGGATAGTCTCTTCAGGACATGACCATAGAAATGAAGCCTCCAACTATTTCTTTCCCTAAGACACTCTCAAAGATTCAAAGTCCTAAGAGAGAGTGTGAGTTAGCCTACATTGTATCACATACTTGCCCCCTTGATTAAAAGAGTCCAATCATCTTGAATGATAGTTTCAAATGACAGGTTGTATTGGGAGGCAGGATTTACCAGGGAAAGTTGGGGTCCTGTAAGAGAAGGAGTTGGAGAAGGCAATGGCACCCCACTCTAGTTCTCTTGCCTGGAAAATCCCATGGATGGTGAAGCCTGGTAGGCTGCAGTCCATGGGGTCGCTAAGAGTCGGATGCGACTGAGCGACTTCACTTACTTCTCACTTTCATGCATTGGAGAAGGAAATGGCAACCCGCTCCAGTGTTCTTGCCTGGAGAATCCCAGGGACGAGGGAGCCTGGTGGGCTTCCTTCTATGGAGTCACACAGAGTCAGACACGACTAAAGCGACTTAGCAGTAGCAGCAGCAAGAGAAGAAGTAAGGAAGTCTGAGTCAGCAAAACCCACAGGGTCCATGACAAAGTATTTCTGGGTATGTGAGAAATGGTACAGGAGAAAACCTAATTCTGGGCAAATCTCTTTTATCTCATTGATCAAAATACTTTACAAGTGTTCCTTTATCTTTGGCCCCCATGACATTATGAACTCCTTGCAGGCAGGAGGCTGCTTTGAATATTTGTCCTCAGTACTTGTCACGTAGGGAGTTCTCCTACAAGTCTTAGACTCACAAAAAGTTTCCATTTCACTGTGCAATAAAGTTTCAGTAGAACCATTATGGGTTAGGTCCCATAAACAAAGGAAGAATATTAATTTGTATGAATCCTGAATATAGATGATTAAATTCATAATTAGATGATGCATCAAATTAGTTAAAAGTTCAGTTTTCAGTCTTTAGAATCTGTGAGTAATGTAGCAAACAAGAGTAATAAACTTTATTGTGTGCTTTGACATGTGCAGCAATAGATTTATTCCTGGCTAGTTGGCTTCTTTTTTTTTTTTTTTTTTAAGGAGAAGGCAATGGCACCCCTCTCCAGTACTATTGCCTGGAAAATCCCATGGATGGAGGAGCCTGGTAAGCTGCAGTCCATGGGGTTGCTAAGAGTCAGACATGACTGAGTGACTTCCCTTTCACTTTTCACTTTCATGCATTGGAGAAGGAAATGGCAACCCACTCCAGAATTCTTGCCTGGAGAATCCCAAGAACGGGGGAGCCTGGTGGGCTGCCCTCTCTGGGGTTGCACAGAGTCGGACACAACTGAAGTAACTTAGTTGGTTTTTAAAAAAAACTCAAAATCTCATTTAAAACATAAATAAGATACATAAAGAAAGATTCTGGCCCTTCACATCCATCCCTGATCAGGCAGTGATGTAATTTATCCAATACCACACCCCAACAACCTACAGTTCTGAATGGTTTTCTCACAGGAGCTTGTGTGTATATCGATTTAGCTATATCTCTTACCAGGTTCCCTTAGTGAGTAAGGATATATTTCAAAGGCTTAGAGATATAGTCTAAAACCTTGAGATGTAGTCTAAAATATGGCCCTTAAAACCCAAACTCATGTTTATTAGCATTGAACACTAGCAATTGATAACATACTTGGTAGTATTTGTTTTGTTAAAGCCTGAAATAAATTAAGTTTTAGGGTCAGAGTTTAAAAGAAAAGTTATGGAAGATTCTTAGAACTGTTATGACTATTTTTATTTCAAATAATTAATTGCAAGTGACCTTCAAATTTTATGTAACTAAATAATGAGTCAATTTTTCAAAGAAACTAGAATTTTTTGGTCATCTGTAGATGATATATAGTGAGCTCGGGACTGTATCTTTGTTTCTCCGTTGTTGGTGTATTTCCACCATGGCTCCAAGATGTACACGGCAAGACTTTAAAAACTAGAAAATAGAAAGGAAACTCTCCCGTTTATGTCACCAAGCAAGATTGTTAACAATCTTCCACAACCCATCCCAGTATCATTTTTCATCTTCTGTAAACACAATCATTGATGTTTTGTAAATATTTCCTCCTTAGAAGAAAACAGTTGTTCACTAGAAGTAGAGACATTCATTTTTACATGGAAAATTCCAATTAATTAAGGCTTCCCTGGTGGCTCAGATGGTAAAGCGTCTGTCTGCAATGCAGGAGACCCGGGTTCGATCCAATTAATTAACAAAACATCAACTAGTAGGTTTCCACAATGTCAGTGATGAAGCTAAAAGTCATTAGCCCTTATCACAAAGTTGTCAATAAAGGGATTGTGTGATATAGGACAAAAAGGGAAGTGTTCAAATAGCGGTAATTATCACTTGGATTTCTAGAGGGCTGTAAAATACTCCTGTTACCTTATACCTCCCCTTCCAAGTGTGAAGCAGATAACAAGAGTGGTCCTCTCTCTTAACTGATTGCAAGCCTAAAGCAAAATGGTCAATTGACTTACCTGAGCTAATAAAATCACTTCTAAACTAAGGGTAACATCATAAATCTTTACTATCTGCAATGGTTAATATTATGTGTCAACCTGGCCCAGTTTTTTGGCCAAAGTGAAGTGAAAGTAGCTCAGTCATGTCCAGCTCTTTGTGACCCCATGGACTATACAGTCCATGGAATTCTCCAGGCTGGGATACTGAAGTGGGTAACCTTTTCCTTCTCCAGGGGATCTTCCCAACCCAGGAATTGAACCCAGGTCTCCCGCATAGCAGGCGGATTCTTTACCAATTGAGCCACCAGGTAAGCCCAAGCATGTGGAGTGGGTAGCCTATCCTATCTCCAGGGTATCTTCCCGACCGAGGAATCGAAACGGGGTCTCCCACATTGCAGGCGGATTCTTTACCAACTGAGCTACAACTGGCACAGCTTTTTGGCCAAACATCAGTCTAGATTTTGCTGTGAAGCCGTTTTAGTTGTGAAAGTGAATGTCGTTTCGACTCTTTGCGACCCCATGATCTACACAGTCCATGGAATTCTCAGACCAGAATACTGGAGTGGGTAGCCTTTCCCTTCTCCAGGGGACCTTCCCAATCCAGGGATTGAACCCAGGTCTCCCATATTGCAGGTGGATTCTTTATCAGTTGAGCCACCAGGGAAGCCCAAAAATACTGGAGTGGGTAGCCCTATCCCTTCTCCAGCAGCTCTTCCCTACCCAGGAATCAAACTGGGGTCTCCTGCATTGCAGGCAGATTCTTTACCAACTGAGCCATGAGGGAAGCTTAACATTTATTCAGTAGGCCTTGAGTAAGACAAGTTACCCTCATAATGTGAGTGAGTTTTATCCAGTCAGCTGAGAGCCTTAAGAGCAAGGACTGAATGGAAGGACTTCTCTTCAAGACAGCCATGTAGAAACCCTCCTGAATCTCCATACTGCTGCTCGGTAAAATTCAGACTCAAAGTTATAACATCAACTCTTATCTCAATTTCCAGACTGCTGGCTTGCTCCTCACAATCACAAGAGCCAATCCAGTTATATATATATACATACATACACTGCTGCTACTGCTGCTAAGTCGCTTCATTCGTGTCTGACTCTGCGATCCCATAGATAGCAGCCCACCAGGCTCCCCAGTCCCTGGGATTCTCCAGGCAAAAACACTGGAGTGGGTTGCCATTTCCTTCTCCAATGCATGAAAGTGAAAAGTGAAAGGGAAGTCGCTCAGTCGTGTCTGACTCTTAGCGACCCCATGAACTGCAGCTTACCAGGCTCCTCAGCTCATGGGATTTTCCAGGCAAGAGTACTGGAGTAGGGTGCCATTGCCTTCTCCACATACATACACACATATATGTAAATATTCAATTGAATATATACATTTAAATGTATAAAATTTAAACATATATAATCTTAATGTGAAATATGTGTTGGTCTGCTTCTCTGGAGAACCCTGACTAATACACTATCTTAGAGTGTTTCCAAAGTTTTCATAAATGGAAGTCAAGTGGCTCTTAAATTTAAATAGCTAAAGTAGATGATTTTTTTCTAATTTCATATTTTATAAATCTATAAACAGCACCACATTTTCTCTCACTTCCTTATTTAAAACCTACAAATGGCTTTCCAACCCCCAACATCTGTGTTTTCTGCTCCCAGACAGAAGGTTCATCTTACAAGATAACCAGCATCAAGCGTTTACCAAATCACTTCCTTCTCTTGGGCGTGAACAGTCAGTGGAAAAAAGAATGCCCTAGTCTGTGCCCTTGTGAACACAGAACGAAAACATCTGGGAATAGATGCTTTTAATCGTTTCAGAAAAGTGTCTGAGCAGATTGTTCTAGCCCATACTAGATATTTCTGCCCAGACAACTGGGGTCTACCCTCCATATCAGATTACTTTCTACTCTGAGGACTGCTGGCTACCTAGTGAGAAGGTTTTAACCACTGGCGCTCATTTCTTCAAACTCCCTTTTTATAACTCGAGCTGTTTTCACAGTACAACGTTTCCCTAGATGTGACGCAATACTTACTGTCCTGTTTTCCTAGGGTATACTTTGACGTACCTGGTCACTTTGATGCAATTTGAAAAACACTCTGGCGCCTATAAATGAATACAGAAGACACATTGGTCTCATTTGTTGTTGCTCAGTGGTTTCTGATTCTTTTGCGACCCCATGCACTGCAGCCCACCAGAGTCCTCTGTCCATGGGATTTCCCAGGCAAGAATACTGGAGTGGGTTACCATTTCCTTCTCCAGGGGATCTTCCCAACCCAGGGATTGAACCCACAACTCCTACATGGGCAGGCAGATTCTCTACCACTGAGCCACTCGGGATGCCCCTTGGTCCCATTAGCAACACATTTAAAAATTATCTTTAAATAAATAAATAAGTAAAAATAAAAATTATCTCTTTGGTTATTGCTGTAGAGGGTACATCTACTTTGGCTCTATTGTTATTTTCTTCAGTGTGAGTAGAAAACGTTTCCTGACACAGTTCCTACAATCTGAGAATAATGTTCCCATTTGGTATCTGAGGTTCCTGTGTGCTACTTAAGCTGTCCTATTCCTGAGTAATCTGGCCATGTGATTTGTCCCTGTGTCTGAGTTATTCAGCATCCAAGTCCTAAACCTAGTAATCCTCTGTTGTCAACATGTTGGAAAGAACTTGGGTTATTCCATTCCCACCCCTCACTAAGCATTGTACACTGTTTACCTTTTGAGACAGTAATAAAATGTCCCATAATGGAAGCAGAAATCTGTAAAAATCTCCCAACAAAAGATTAGTCATAAAATGAGTGTGTAGAAAGTTGGGCTGCACGGAAGTCCAACAGGGTGTTTCACTTCAGGGTTCCAACGCATAGGCATGACGGTGCCCACCACCGCCACTACCATCACAACAGCAAGGAAAAGACAAGAAAAGGGGGGTAAACCTCACACAATTCTAATCAATTATAATCACAGGAGGAAACCTTGACCTGATTATGTAAAATCTGGATTGTGTGCCTGTATTAAATCAACAGAAGGAAGAAGGTCTATATAAGACCTAGTAAAAGAGAAGTAAAAAGTAAGAAGTGGTCAGTGTATCTCACGCATCATCCACAGGGGAAATGCCTTAAACTTTGGGCTTGGAAATTTCATTCCTTTAGGCAGAAAATAAAGATAAAAATTTACACCACATGGTTCTTAGTCTGGGGCAGAAAACATTCTAAGCACTCTAACTCATTTGATATGCATCAGTCAGTCACTCAGTTCAGTCACTCAGTCATGTCCAACTCTTTGCAACCCCATGAATCGCAGCACACCAGGCCTCCCTGTCCATCACCAACTCCCAGAGTTCACTCAGACTCACATCCATCAAGTAAGTGATGCCATCCAGCCATCTCATCCTCTGTCATCCCCTTCTCTTCCTGCCCCCAATCCCTCCCAGCATCAGAGTCAATGTATAGCAGGCTATAAATAGGAAGTATTATTATCCATATTTTCATATAAGAAAACTGAGGGACAAAACTTGCATTTATATCACTTGCCCAAAGCCAAGAGTGGAGCTGAACTTGAATCTAGAGAGCCTGACCCCAGGATCTGCTCTCTAATATTAGAATATAGTAAAAGGGGAAAGACTGCTTCACTTTCTCTTTGAGAAGAGAGAAGAGTAAACTAGCATTGTTGCGCACCTGCTTATTGCTGAGGACTGTGCCAAGAGTTTTACGTACATTGTGCTGGAAACAATCCTATGAGTCAAACCATCTAATCCCCATTTTACAGAAGTAGAAACTAGGCCTCAGGGAGGTCCCCGTAGAAACAAGTACTTTCTAGGGGATCACCGGGAACTTGTCAAAATCAAAGCTAGTGTGTCTGCTCCCTTTCACTCATCTGGAAACTAAGCAACAAACAAATTTTGTATGTTAAACAGGCCTTGACGAGAAACCCAATCTTGAGACTGCGGTCCTTTTGTTCATCTGATACGGACCACTGGACCAGTTGATAAAACGGACACACACACACCACACACACACACACACACACACACACACACACACCATGTGCAAGAAACAAAAACAGGAAATTCAGTTTGGCCGTCTTCTGAACTAATCAAATTGAGCTGAGCATGACTCAACTTTAATAGACCTCTTTCTACTGATTATGTGAGTCAACAGAGAGTGTTATGTTTAAGGAAAAAGGAGTCTACAGAACTTAACACATTTAGAATCCCTACAATTGTTTGGTTAGCTCCGTAAAGACTCATTTAGATATAGGAAGGAAGATCCAAAGTTACAATAGAAGTCAAAGCCAGAACTAAGATCACCACCCGTAATTTTCTTCAAGTATGACTTTCCCAGAGACCTTTCCTTTAAATAAACTCACATTTTCTTTTTTTAAGTCTGACTATATAAATATATATAAACTTTTTATTTTGTATTGGAGTCTAGCCTATTAGCAGTGTTGTGATAGTTTCGTGTGAACAGCAAAGGGACTTAGCCATTCATAAACATGTATCCATTCTCCTTCAAACTCCCCTACCATGATAAAAGTAATGTATTTCATAGGAAGTTCTATGGAAAATAAATAAAGAAATTTTAAGATTCTAAAACTCACTATGCTATAATAATCAGGTCAATATCTGAGACTGAAATAGGACTTTGCAATGTATGTATTATAGATATTTGGATCATGCTACATGTATATTTCTATGTCCTTTTTCATTTAATACTTCATCTGAAATATTTTTCTATATTATTAAACATTCTTTTATGTTTAAAGATTGCACAGTATTTATAGCACAAATATATCACAGGATATCTTCTACTGCTGGACATTCATGTTGTTTCTAGACTGCACCATTATAAACCAATGAATAGAAGTAGCAAGAGCATAAACACATTACTCTGAAAATTGATAAATAAGAGAAAGAATCAAGGACATGTATCTTACCTGTCCTGCATGAATTATTTTAGAGTAACCAAATTGTTGAAAAAGAGAGGTTTATCTTTGTAGAAAATTTCTAGTTAATTAATGCAAAAGAATTGGCAGAATTAGAAGAATATCATTTTGTATTCTAAAGAACATTTGGGTACATATATCTTTAGAAAACAAAATAGTTACTAAAGGGGAGAGGCAAATTAGTGGTATGGAATTAAGATACAAACTACCATATATAAAATAGATAAACAACAAGGATCTATTGTATTTAGGGAATTATAGTCATTATCTTGTAATGACTTTTTCTAACCTTTTTATTTTGTAATAACTTTTAATGGCATATATTCTTTAAAATACTGAATCATTATGTTGAATACTTGAAACTAATATTGTAAAAAAACTATACTTTGATAAAAAAAAATCTAATGAAATAATGAATGTAGGCAATGATCATTAATGAAAGTTATAACTAACAATAATGTAAAAAGTCAACAAGGAAACTGATAAAAATAAAGGGGGGGCTCACCAGAACCTATAAATCTTCAGTAAAAGTGGGGCAACCAGAAATTTTATGCATGATACAGCAGGAAGTACAAAACACCACACATACAGTACTCTTGCCAAAAAATAAAAATAAAAATGAGCCTGTCTCTAATAAGCCTCACCCTAAGTACAACTTTACAGGAAATAAGTGGGCTAGAAAAAAACTGAATGAAACCATGAAGCAAACAACAGCTAAATCTAGAATGAGGAACATTCTATAGGACAGATAACCTAATTTATTTATCCAAATAAATAAAGAGGAAAGAGGAAGGGGGCAACTGTTATACATTAGAAGAAACTTATGAGACATAATGTCAACCAACATATGCATTGTGCAGACCTCTTTTGGATTCAAATGTGAAGAAAACAGGAGAAAAACATTCTTGGGACAATGAAGAAATTTTAGCATAAAACCTGTTCAATTCTCTAGACTTAATAACAACCTTTGAATAATTTTTAAAGATTTTATCATGTTCAGGTATTTACAAAGAAAATAAGATTTCTTGGATTTGCTTTAAAATACTCCTGGAGAAAGAGAAAGAGAGGAAACCAGGGACAGAAATAGAGCAGAAATAGATGAAACAAGACCTGGAAAATCTCACCAACTGTTAAAGCTGGATAAGGGGTACATAGAGATTTGTCGTAATAGTTTCTCTATGTTGGTATAAAATTTTCCATAATAAAAAAATCCTAAAATATTGATATAAAACTCTTTTTGTGTGTGTAGCTTTGAAATTTTTACTGAAACCACAGAATATATTCCTAGGAAGAGAACTATGCGGTCAAAGGCATAAGCTTTTTGAGGTTCTCAGAAAAAAATTTTAAGTGCTCTCCAGAAAGTCTGTACCAGTTTATTAACTGCACTAAGATGTATGTGTCCATCTCACCAGACCATCACCAAATTGAATATATATTTTAAAACATTCATTCTATTTTGATAGATAAGGGTATATTGTTTCAGTTAATGTTTTTTCAAGAAATGGGTTGAAATCTTTTAATTGTAATTAGTCATGTATTTCTTCTTCACCGAATTGTCTGGTATATTCTTTGTCCATTTTTTATTTAAGCCTTAGTGATTTTTGTTCTTTGATTGTAAGGTGTTTTTAAATAACAGCTCTTCTTAATCTGACGCCAAATATTTCTCCTTTATTTATGTTTTAAATATTCAGAAATAAATTTTTTATGTAATCAAATCTATAGACTTTGGTCTATGCTTTTTTTCATTTTGTTCAAGCTTAAAAATTTTTGTCCTCCCTAAGATGAGGTAGATTCACTTTCTCATAGTTTTATTTTAATGACTTTACCTTTTTAAATTTTTTATTTATCTAGATTTCACCTTGGTGCATGGTGAAATGCACATTGTGAAATGCACATGGTGAAATACAGGCTTACTTTATTGTTTACCAAATAATAAGCTAGTCATTTTTTTTCTTTTTCATTAAAATTTTTTTCTTTTATTATACCATCTGACACATAATAAGTCTCTTCATAGAGTACTCTCATATGTTCCTGGTTCTCTTGATAACTTGGCTTCCTTTTACTGTTGAATTTCGTGCCTATACCATATTATTATGGCTTTGTACCTGGTGAATAGACTTGTTAAACTAACTAGATAAGAAATGAGAGAAACAAGAAGAGGGCACGTAGAATATATATATATATTATATATATAATGTATACAGTAGATTTTTATCAGATAGAGTGTATCATCTATATCATCCAGCATTTTGTTAGCATCTACACAAAGTCTGTATACTATAGAAAAGAGAGCAAAGACTCTGGAGTGAGTATACAAAGATCCACAGTCTGGTTTTGTTTATTTACTGGTTGTGTGTTCTTGGATGAAGCACTTAACTTCTCTGATTCTGTCTCCTCCATTGCAAAATGAACATAAAAACATCTATACCATATGAGACATCCTTATAAAATATAAAACACCGTGTATTTTGAAATTAAATGTTGACAATGCCCAGGATACTTAAAAAAAAAAAAGTAACAATGATTTCATTGGGAAGATGCTGAAGATACTTGACATGTCTTTTTCAGTAATTTCTGCAGTAAAGATGTCCACTTTTAATACAAATGCGTATTATTCAATCTGCCAGTTATGCTGAAATGGGTTTAAAAAAACACACACAAAAAAAAAAACTTTCTTTGGCTTTTGGAAATTCTGTATCATTAACGGAATTAAACATTTTCAATTAATTTCAATCTGGTACGATCAATTTGACTGACATATGGGATAGACAAAAATCTAGCTTCATTACTTTGTGCCTCTTGGCAACTGCTTACAGACTTGGCTTCACCTGCACACTGAGGCATTCTAAGTAGAAAAGGAAAAACTCCCCACCACAGTCGTAAACAAATAGGTCAGATACTGTGCTTAAAATGATCTTTGAAAATACTTTCAACAAGCAAGCTCTGCATAAACTCTCTTTGGTATCGGAAGCTGTGGTCTGTGCCTTTAAAAAGATGGAGAGACCACAGCCCTTGCCTTAGTGCAGCAAGGAGGGATGAAACACAGCTGGGACTTGGGGAAGCTGCCAGGTTTCCAGCAGTACTTTGGAGTGCTTGCCCTCCCTCCTTCTGCGTTAACAACTTTGCGGCTACCTACAGCTGACAGCCCTGCTCTCATAACCTTCAACCCCCAATTTTACCCACGCTGGCTGTCTTCTCTCACCCAGCCAGGCACTGGTTCCTAGCTGGCTTTCCAAACTTCTGTCCTCGCTTGGTGTGCCTGGCTTCCTCCCTTATGTCAACAAGTTCTAGCAGGTAGAACATGAGTAGGAGCAAGCTTTCAAAATATACTTGGTGAGTAGAACTGAACTTCAAATGAATAGCATAAAAAGTGCTACTAGAAAGGTGAAAAATGCCAGACTTAATGTGAATAATACAGTCTCATACAGCTACCACCAGTAAATTTTATGAGCACTGAATTCTAGTGGAACATAGATTTCTTGACTATTCATATTTACATATCTTTCAAAGCAGAGAGAAGAGATTTAAGTGAAAAGCATATGTACTGTACTAAAGCAGTACAATTAAATTCTCAGCCCAGCTTGGCTTTTTTTCCATGCAAAAAAATAGAGGAAAACAACAGAATGGGAAAGACTAGGGATCTCTTCAAGAAAATTAGAGATACCAAGGGAACATTTCATGCAAAGATGGGCTCAATAAAGGACAGAAATGGTAGGGACCTAACAGAAGCAGAAGATATTAAGAAGAGGTGGTAAGAATACACAGAAGAACTGTACAAAAAAGATCTTCACAACCCAGATAATCACAATGGTGTGATCACTGACCTTGAGCCAGACATCCTGGAATGTGAAGTCAAGTGGGCCTTAGAAAGCATCACTACGAACAAAGCTAGTGGAGGTGATGGAATTCCAGTTGAGCTATTTCAAATCCTGAAAGACGATGCTGTGAAAGTGCCGCACTCAATATACCAGCAAATTTGGAAAACTCAGCAGTGGCCACAGGACTGGAAAATGTCAGTTTACATTCCAATCCCAAAGAAAGGCAATGCCAAAGAATGCTCAAACTACTGCACAATTGCACTCATCTCACACACTAGTAAAGTAATACTCAAAATTCTCCAAGCCAGACTTCAGCAATATGTGAATCGTGAATTTCCAGTTGTTCAAGCTGGTTTTAGAAAAGGCAGAGGAACCAGAGACCAAATTGCCGACATCTGCTGGATCATCAAAAGAGCAAAAGAGTTCCAGAAAAACATCTATTTCTGCTTTATTGACTATGACAAAGTCTTTGACTGTGTGGATCACAATAAACTGTGGAAAATTCTGAAAGAGATGGGAATACCACACCACCTGACCTGCCTCTTGAGAAACATGTATGCAGGTCAGGAAGCAACAATTAGAACTGGACATGGAACAACAGACTGGTTCCAAATAGGAAAAGGAATACGTCAAGACTGTATATTGTCACTCTGCTTATTTAACTTATATGCAGAGTACATCATGAGAAATGCTGGGCTGGAAGAAGCACAAGCTGGAATCAAGATTGCCAGGAGAAATATCAATAACCTCAGATATGCAGATGACACCACCCTTATGGCAGAAAGTGAAGAGGAACTAAAAAGCCTCTTGATGAAAGTGAAAGAGGAGAGTGAAAAGTTGGCTTAAAACTCAACATTCAGAAAACGAAGATCATGGCATCTGGTACCATCACTTCATGGAAAATAGATGGGGAAACAGTGGAAACAGTGTCAGACTTTATTTTTGGGGGGCTCCAAAATCACTGCCGATGGTGACTGCAGCCATGAAATTAAAAGACACTTACTCCTTGGAAGGAAAGTTATGACCAACTTAGATAGCATATTGAAAAGCAGAGACATTACTTTGCCAACAAAGGTCCGTCTAGTCAAGGCCATGTATGGATGTGAGAGCTGGACTGGGAAGAAAGCTGAGCACCAAAGAATTGATGCTTTTGAACTGTGGTGTTGGAGAAGACTCTTGAGAGTCCCTTGGACTGCAAGGAGATCCAACCAGTCCATTCTGAAGGAGATCAGCCCTGGGATTTCTTTGGAAGGAATGATGCTAAAGCTGAAACTCCAGTACTTTGGCCACCTCATGTGAAGAGTTGACTCATTGGAAAAGACTCTGATGCTGGGAGGGATTGGGGGCAGGAGGAGAAGTGGACTACAGAGGATGAGATGGCTGGATGGCATCACTGACTCGATGGACGTGAGTCTGAGTGAACTCCAGGAGTTGGTGATGGACAGGGAGGCCTGGCATGCTGCGATTCATGGGATCGCAAAGAGTCAGACACAACTGAGTGACTGAACTGAACTGAACTGAATGAAATCTCCCGAGATATTTATTAGTTTCAATATGAGCACAATTAAAAGGAGAGAAGATTGGTGTCAAGTGTATATAGCTTTAGGTGTGAACTATCATGGAAATCTATATACCATCCCATACTTAAATTTAATTCATTCAATGTATACCTTGTTGATCTAACTATAGTAGATTTATACTTATATGCATAAGATTTAGTTGAATATAAACAAAATAGTCATGTATAGTCTACTCTACAATCACCAAGCATAGACCAGAACCCCAAACTGACTATAATTCAAATAAATAAATCCTTTATTCTTATGCTTTAAGTCTTGAAATTAAAAGTCCTTTATATTTTCATCTAATTTCTCAAACTCCTATTAAATGCCTCCAGTGTGATAAGCATAGCTAAGCATTTAGCCATACATTTCCTCTTTTAAATCAGATAATAACCCTGGGAAATTGGTATTATCACGATTTAACATTTTTTATTTATTTATTTTTGGTTGCTCTGGGTCTTCATTGCTGTGCCAGCTTTTCTCTAGTTGTGGTGAGCAGGGGCCACTCTCCAGTTTGGTGAGCAGACTTCTCATTGTCCTGGCTTCTCTTGTTGCAGAACACTGGCTCTGGGACGCGCTGGCTTCTCTCTAGTTGTGGCACATGGGCTCAGTAGTTGTAGCTCCCAAGTTCTAGAGCACAGACTCAATAGTGTGGTACATGGCCTTAGTTTCTCTGAGGCGTGTGGGATCTTCTCAGAACAGGGATCAAACCCGTGTCTCCTGCACTGGCAGATGGATTCTTCACCACTGAACCACCAGGGAATCCCTGTATTATCACTTTAAATTCACCAAAGAACACAAAGCTGAGAGAGCTCAGGCAGCTATAAAGAACAGAACTGGAGTTATAGCTTAGGTCTTCTGATTCTCAGATTTTCCATAGTTTATTGTTCCTTTCCTAAACTTCTTACTAAGCTCAATTGGTAACTATGGTTGAAAAGTATCATTACCACTAAAAAATAACAACAAACGTTCAAAGAGAAAGTGTCATTATAGAATACACTGAAATATAAGATATTATGTCACCTCATATTTAAAAATAGATCATGGATTTTCAAAAAGATTCCAAGTCCAACCACTCTCATCATGTGAAAGCAGAGCACAGAAAAAGCCCAGCAAAGGCAAAGCTCTAAACAGACACAATAAAATTTGACTCTGCCATCATTCACTATCTCTGTTTCTCTGGGTAAGTCACTTCATATCTCAGAACCTCAGTTTCCTCATCTATCAAATGGAAAAAGTTATTTCTCCCACAGAGTCTTGACTCAAGGATTAAATTAAATAGTATATAAATGACCCTGGTATATGCCCAGAAAACTGTAGTTAATACGGTAAACATTTCATTTTCTAGGGGCAAGTTAGCTGATTTACAGAATAAAGATAGATCAAATGAAAAACACATTCATATGCATAATATGTGTTTGTGTGTCTGTGTAAATTAGAAGGCACATGATATTTGTAGCATGTGATGGTAATTGCTGCCCCTGGCACCAGTTGATCAGTACATTGACCTACAACTGCAGCCTCACCAATTGCCACTTTATCTTTTCAGCCTCCATTTGAGCTCTTTCCCTTCCTTCGGTCTTGCTGTTTCCCCCACCCACCCCACTGCACCCCACTCTTCCAATCCTGGTTAAGATTACTTCTCTGTTTCATAATAGCAGCTACCTAACCTGCCCAGTTATACAGGTCAGCCATGGAAGTGATTAAGGTCCAAGTCCCCTCTGTACCAAACAATAGTTAATTTGCACCTGTAAGATACAGAGCTAGTATGATTACATTCACTGATTATTTGGGATTGTTTGTTACCTTCCAACACCTTACCCCATTCCAAGCTTCCATACACAAACACACTTTCCTCTCAGTTAATTCATATTTGACTCATATATTTCTACACCAGGCCTTCCAAGTGGCTTTTTGACTTAGGTCTCTAGACCCTAATAACAGGGAAAGAATTTCTTCTTAAAGGTGTATCCTATTTTGATAACTCTGAAAATTTCCTTTCTCATACTAAGCCAAACTCTCCTTTGGATAAGATTAATCTGAGCTTTTCTTCCCTTTAATGATCCTTTAAAAAAAAAAAAAAACAAAAACACTTCTCACCTAATCCTTTTTCCATGAAATCAGCCCTTCAGATAAGATTCTGTATAAATCAGATTGTACCACAAAGGCATCATGCTAAATGAAAAATGTCAGTCTCAAAAGGTCACATACAGTATAATCCCATTTATATGACATTTTGAGAAAGGGCAAAACCACAGGGACATAAGACACATCAGTTGTAGCCAGGGGTTAGGATCTGGAGGAGATAGGGGAGTGTCACTAGCATCTGACTAGAAAGAGGCAGCGTAAGTGAATTCTTCGGGTATTGAAATTATTCTGCTTCCTGTTGTGTTGGTGATTATAACATGCATGTATTAAAATTCATAGGACTATACACCAGAAAAAGGTGAATATGACTATATGTAAATTTTGAAGAATTACATATATTGATCTCATGTGTCAAATGCTTATCATGATTCTTTCATTTTAATCTTCATAATAACCCCGCAAGATAGATCATTTTATTATCATCCCTGTTTTAATAACACAAATAAAACAGCAGCACAGAGAGGTTAACTAACTTGCCAAGGCCACGGAATTTGATAGAGGCAGAGCTTTGATTTTAACCCTAGCAGTCTGACTCTAGAACTGAATATTTTTACCACTGTCCTACGCTGGCTCTGCAAAGAGAGAAAGTGGCTTCATTTTTCCTCTATCAATGAAAAACACATGACCTCCTTGGCAAGGAAAATATCAGCTAGAACTATTGAGTGAGCCAAAAAGTTTGTTTGGGTTTTTCTGTATGATGCAATGTAAAGCAAACTTTTTGGCTTGCCATATGTAAACGGATCAGCTTGCAAATGCAGCAGAGCATGTGCCACCAAGACCAGCGTGTTTCTGGGCCACAAAATGTCATAATTGTTGTTTTAATAACTTATATTTAAACTTTTCAATTTCCAATTATCTTTGAAATAAAATGCCTTTTTGTTAACATACTAAAAACTTCCAAAATCAACTCTCTAATGCCTATGGACACTGGTTTGAAAATCTTTAAGAGTCCCTTAAAAAATTCTGATTCTGATGCAAAGAAAATAGAATGTACCAATAGGAAGCTCAAATAAATTGTTTAAAAATTTAAAAATCTTACTCCACTCCTTCTCCCTCCCCACTTCCCCAAAACTAAATCCTTCCGGATATTTTTTGGAACTAAAACCTCTTAGTAATGAGACAAACGGATAAATACACCCACGCCTGGTGCCTTGTGGTCATTCTTACACATTCATTTAGGTCTTTCAGTGACTGCAGGCTACAACTTCATTCTATGCACTTTGCAGAAATAAAGCTATCCACTGAAGAAGTGAAGCATGGCAAGCCTCATAATTCAGAAGCAGCAGCAGCTGGAAAGAGAAAACAAAGGGAAAAAATTATGATGGCTTTTAGAAACTAAGAGTCACAGAGAATGCCTAAATTTGGTGAGCACAAACTTGAAATAATAAAGGTTGCTCAGTTATTGATTACAGAAAATCTGCTTCTGGATTTTTAATGTTTGGGACTTGTTTATGATGGATTTAATCACTTTAAAACTGTGCCCAAGACAGGTTATATGCACAGCCACGTACACATTGTCTATCTCCACATGGAAAGGGTCTGAGTTCTATGTGACTTTTCTGCCTTAGATCCACTTTCTCTGAAATATTCAAGAGTTTAATGTATCTATTCTCAGCTCACTACCATCATTTCCCAAACATCTTTAGCCCAAACCCCTTAATATACAGAGGCAGTTCTTCTAATAAATTCTACTAAACCTTATGTAACCTACAATTAAACTTCATCCAGAGTAACATCAAAAAAGGAACCAAAGAGAGATCAGGGCAATATAGGACACATTATTTGAATTCTCTGGTCATCTTCCATAAAATTGCTTTAGCTATATTTATCTTTCAGGGTTAGCATTAGAATCAAATAAAATGATACTGACCTAACAAAGGCCTTGCCATATAACTAGGCTCCCTATAAGTAGTGGTTATAATTATGATCAAGGAAAGAAATCCCGCAGATGGAACATTGTTCATCTATGGCCATTTGCAACTTTATTTCACAATATTTCCTTAGGCAAATTTCTCTACTCCTTGCCTCAATATCAGGTTTGATCTTGCTGTAAACTCATGGGGTTTGCAGTGTTAATTATCAGTTACCAGCATACCTCCTATGAAATACAATGGTTTTGGTTTATGAAATTAGGCTTGCTAGAGAAGTGTTGAAGAGATGTTAAATGACTTTGCAACTTGATGCAGCTAACCCGGGAGATTGCACAATCTTAATTCACAGGCGCAAGCACACACACCCACGCACCCAGGAAGTGCGGGGGGTCTTGTGGAAATCAGTAGCTTATCTATTATGTGCACTCTGGAGCTGTAAACAAGACCATGTGAAGACTCAGCTAGAATGTTTCCTCTGAGTCAGTATTAAACAAACTTCCGAAATGTTAGAGAAGGAAATAAAGCCAGTGTACCCTGAAGACACCCAGGACAGAGAGCTGGGGATGTAGAAATTGTGTTCAACACTGTTAGAGACTGACATAATAAAGTAAGTTCTGTAATAAAAAGCAAATGCTGCTTAATAATCAATAGCTAGTGTGAAATAGAACAGGCTGTAATCCATCAGAATTTACATGACTTATATGTGGACTGGCAAAAAAAATTTTTTAAACCTTTGATGTTTTATTCCATGAGAGTGATAGCACGATTTTCTATTTAGTAATAATAACATTATGTAATAGTCTCAGTATAATTTGGTTCAGAATAAATCAGAGGGAAAGAGCTCATCAATGGTGAGAAAATAAAACCCCAGAAAAGCAAAGATTTTTCACAAACAGCATAGTGTGATACAATGGAAAAGACACAGGCTTTGAAATCAGAAGTGTTCCGACTCTACATTTGCAAGTTTTGTGATCTTGGGCAAGTTATATCTCCTTATTGAGATTCCATCTTCTTATCTATAAGATCATGACATTCATGAAGTTCTTATTATGATCAGATTAGATATTAACTGAGTAAGCAGTCTGACAAATATGAAGAGCTCTACAAATATGAGAAAATGTTTCACTGCTTTAAACTATAAGTGTCCACAGGTCAACAAAACAGAGTCGGAAAGAAATCAAGTTTAGAATACCCTGGAATTGTTTTTGCTTGACGTAGATAATGAGTTCTACAACTTACATTCCTTTTGACCTGCAGAACATTTTGGTTTTTAGGAAGGAAAAGAGGAATGTCACCTGTAACTGGAAATCTGCAGTTATAGCTGAATATAGAGAACATAAGTAAGAATATAGCTCTTATTTACATATAACTATATTTGAATCTTAGAAGATTGAATATAGAAATGACAAAATAAGAGGAAATAGTTAAAGCACTTTAATCCTTACCAATGTCCGCAAAGTAGGATGTTTCATTAAGTGCTGTCTGGGTGCTCAGACAGTAAAGGACATTACATTTCCGGTCAACCCAAGGATTGACCTCACACTTGGACTTCTGAAGGTAAACTTCCGGAGAGGAAATTAAATACAGAGAACCTCTTCCAGTTTGGAATACTAGTTCTGCCAAAATCACTAAGAGAAACATGTAGACTAAGTTATATTTTTAAATTTTACACTAAAAATATTTAAGCCAACAGAAAGGTTGATGTTTTTTCGAAAAGTTATTTAAAATAGAGAGTGAACTCAAAATCAAAATATCCAAAATGTTTTTTTCTCCTTACCTATTCCCTATAAAAATAGGCTCTAAAGTAAGATGAGTTCTTCCTTCCCTCCCTACAATATTATTTCTTAAGCCCTAAACTCCAGGCCTTAAAAATTAAAATATTCAACTTACAGGAAAAGAAAGAACTATAGCTATCGTAATTTACATATATGATATATGTAAATCAAATAAAACATGAAATTTATTCACCCTATTTTTATTTTCCAAGCTACCCAGGATAATTCAAGCTCATGTTGTTCTCTAAGGTGTGTGTACCTTCTGGGTTCAGTGGATACTCTGAAAGGTCAAATAGAGTCCATCCTCAGGCAGACGAGATGCTGTTCTATTTTTAAAAAACCTCTAGAGAAGGAAATTCCACAAGCTTCCCCAGTTACACATTCCAGTGTCTATCAAATCTCACTGTCTGAAGATTTTTCCTTTTCTCTTATCTAAATCCCTCATGCTGTAACCTAAGCCGATGCCTCTAATCTGGTCCCTAATGGAGATGGTCATCATCCTTCATAGACCAACCAATAAAGCTCTTTTCAGATTCTGTAAGCCAGAAACCACTTGATTTCTAACTCTCTTTATTACAGCTCTTTAGTTATTGTCATACTCATCTATCATTTTTTTCCAAGTTTGCTTCCTCCAACCTTGTATTCATTTCACATATCCTTTGAAAATAATGTTTTTAAAAAGCAAAAGAAATAAAAAAACTATTCATTAACCTTACTGTACTAAAACAGCCTATTTTAACTTTTTGTTCTTGCTCCTAATTACATATACATGCATCATTATAATCATAATGTATAATTGTATTACATTTATTCCAAGTTTTAAAATTACTCCTTTAGTGTCATTACCCAGAACATGCCTAGAATGAGCAAGCTTATCGTTATGACTTGATGATGTTGGTGTAAAGTTCATGATTTGAGGACTTTCCTTTGTCTAATAGAATTAAATGATTGATTACTAAGTCCTGAAGCACTCTGCTAGGTTCTACAGATTCAAAACTTTTAACATTCAGTCCTTACCCACAAGCAAATCATTACAAGACATGCAACTTATTAATTGGAATGAAAAAGATCTTGTGTAGATGATTCCTGCATCTACCTATATTGTATATATATTGGGTTGGAAATCCAACATCTTATGGAAAAACCCAAACAAACTTTTAGGTCAACCCAATACCTATATAAATTTATGGGGTCAATTGAAAGAGCTAGACCTCAGGGGACAGTTGACCCTGAAGAAGCCAGAATGGGGGAGTCACCCAGCAGGTGATCTGGAGGAGCAGGAGCTGTGGGTAAATGGCCATAGCTTCTCCCAGCTACCATCTTCCACTATCTAGGCCAGAGCACCTGGGAGAGAGTACTTGGTACTATCCAGTGTTTCTGTGATTTCATCAAGAGGCTCTTTAGTTCTTCTTCACTTTCTGACATAAGTGTGGTGTGATCTGCATATCTGAGGTTATTGATCTTTCTCCCAGAAATCTTGATTCCAGCCAGTGCTTCATCCAGCCCAGTATTTCTCATGATGTACTCTGCATATAAGTTAAATAAACAAGATGACAATATACAGCCTTGACATACTCCTTTCCCGATTTGGAATCAGTCTGTTGTTCCATGTCCGGTTCTAACTGTTGCTTTTAGAGGAGAGTGAAAAAGTTGACTTAAACTCAACATTCAGAAAACTACAATCATGGCATCTGGTCCCATCACTTCATGGCTCATAGATGAGGAAACAGTGGAAACAGTGACAGACTTTATTTTGTGGGGCTCAAAATCACTGCAGATGGTGACTGCAGCTATGAAATTAAAAGACATTTGCTCCTTGGAAGAAAAGCTATGACCAACCTAGACAGCATATTAAAAAGCAGACATTGCTTTGCCAACAAAGTCCGTCTAGTCAAAGCTATGTTTTTTCCAGTATAAAGAAAGCTGAGTGTTGAAGAATTGATGCTTTTGAACTGTGGTGTTGGAGAAGACTCTTGAGAGTCCCTTGGACTGCAAGGAGATCCAACCAGTCCATCCTAAAGGCAATCGGTCCTGAATATTCATTGAAAGGACTGATGCTGAAGCTGAAACTCCAGTACTTTGGCTACCTGATGTGAAGAACTGACTCATTTGAATAGACCCTGATGCTGGGAAAGGTTGAAGGTGGGAGAAGAAGGGGACGACAGAGGATGAGATGGTTGGATGGCATCACTGACTCAGTGGACATGAGTTTGTGTAAACTCCGGGAGTTGGTAATGGACAGGGAGGCCTGGCATGCTGTAGTCCATGGGGTTACAAAGAGTCAGACACGGTTGAGCAACTGAACTGAACTGAACTAAACTGATCCAATGTTTAGTTGGGCCTTTGTAGAAGGAATGTAGGTGAAAGGGTGAACTCAATGGCAGCTGCTTCCCAAATCTTTTGTGAGTTATAAGAGCTTTGGTTACCAGAATGAAATGGCAAGTTTGTACAACTGACAAAAAAGATAGTTAATAAGGGTCAGGTGACTCTGGGGTAAATCTGACTTGAGGATTCATTTAATAATTGATGAAACAATCTAATATTATTAAGAGAGCAAAACCATGAAAGGAAAAATTGGTTGCAGTACCACAGTATCCTTGAACAATTACTCTTCAGATCTGATCCTCAGTTTCTTTACCTGTAAATGTTATTTATAGTATATTCCATGATTTAGATTCCAGGAAATAGCAAGTATTAAAAACAATGCATTGTATTTCCCCAAACCAAACATACAGCTACTTCTTTAAAGAAAAAAAAAATGATGTCCATTTTCACTATTTCTTAGATTAAAAAAGGAAACACACAGGTTATGCTATCCTGTCAAGATGTTTAGTTCTTCAAGAAGGGTAGAAAATAGAGGATAGAGCCATGTTGGGATTTAAGGACTCTTTTTTAGCTTGAGTTTTCCCAACGGTAGTGCCTCAGGTAAAAACATGTAGATAGGGAACAGGAGTAAGGAACAGTGCAAAAAGCAAACACAGATGCATTATTCAAATCACTGTTGCAAGTAACTGGCACTCAAACCAGCATGGAATCGTCTAAAGAGGATGTAGAATATCTTTTGGAACTGTGTACCTGAGGATTGATGTCTTTTGTCTGTAGCTCATATTCCTCATTAATTGAGATCCACTTTGAGTTAAATAAATTCCTATATACTTCCAGACTCAGTATGCCTGATCGACCAGGGGGCTTCCCAGAGGCAACTGTGGCACTGGAAAAGCCTGAAGGCAAAAGGACAAAACATCCAGTACTTGAAAGAAGATGTCAGCATGAGGTAAGCCAAACTATCACTACATGTGTGCTGACATCAGAGATGAGATTAAGACCAAGTGAGTCAGGAATTCAGAAGCAATCTGTATCCTTTGTACCACTCAGATACAGCTGTGCCCTGTAAAAAGTCCCATCTGCCTCTAAGTCTTCAAGGTGGTGGTCAGCCGTAATCTCCACAAGTGACGTTATAAATAAAGATTAATGTAATAAGCTGTACTCTTCACTGCTGAAACTGATCTTGAGGTTTAAGACCTATTTGTCTAGGTTTTTATCCCCGTGGAACGATGCCTACCTTCATCCCTGAGCAGGTTGAGCCCTTGGTTATCTTCAGCCCTTGGCTAATTTCGGGCCATGGTTGCTAAAATTTCCATTCACCATTATCACTGGGCATGTGAACACCAGAAAAAGCTAATGATTGACCTATACCTTGCTGATGCTTTAGCTATATCAAATTTCCCAAAGCTTCAGTTTCTGACATCTTCTCATCCTAATTTATCCCCAGTGAGAATCTAATAATATATGTCTTAGCTTCGATTCTACCAAAAATCAAAGCCTCTGTCCAGGAGATAATCCCACAGCACAAATGGGGAACCAGAGAGAATGGGAGAAGGAGGAAAAGTCTCAAGAAAGGTGCACTTTTGATGTCACGGCTTTGAGACCCTCTGGCTTAATGCTGGCCTCTAAGAAACACCAGCTCAAAATGTCTCAGAGCTGATTTCATCCCTCAGGGATTGAGGATTTCCCTCAGAATTAACTTTCATAAATTTGGGGACTCCATGAATGAGCTCAAACAAGTAGAATCCCATTCCCAGCTATGGCACTGGAGAAGTCCTAGAGCAAAAAGTGAAAATCACATTGTGTCCATTTGAGATGAGATTCTTTTGAGATGAGTCAAGGCCAGAATGCCAATTTCATCCAGGCTGGAATCAGCGGTGAGGCTGAGAAGATGTGAATTAGGGTTCCAAAGGCTCTTCCTTAAAAGCTTCTCAGGGAATTTGGACTGAATTTGGTAAAACATAGCAAATATCAAAGACATTTAAGTAGAAGAGACATAATTAAGTTTGTATTGCAGGAAGATTACACTGGAGGTATGGAGGAGCATGAAGTAGGAAGAGAATGGGATGATGAAGGACAGGAGACAATTTTGGAGTCTTAACCTATAGCTAATTTTGCAGTGTCAGTGGGCATGGGAGAAGGCAAGAATCAATGAGTGATTTGAGATAATGAATCAAAGTTGAGAAAAACTTCACACTGATAATTTGATCAAAGATATTATAACAAATTATCAGCTTTTAGCTATTACAGGTCATTTAATAGTAATAGTTTGTTGATGGAATCAATGTGGTTTCAAATTTAGGCAAGTGAATGGTTCGTGAGGCCAGTCATGGTATATAGATGGAAAAAAATTAACTCATGTGTTCACTGTGGTATATCCAAGGAGGTGGGTAGAGGAAGAATTGATATGATTTTGCACTTTCATTTTCTAAATTATTATCTTTGTGTCATTTTTATATTTCAATATGAGATGATAGGAAATTTGAGGGAATCATTTTGAAATGTGCTATCTCAGAATCACATATATTCACATTTTCTTATTAACATTTTAAAAATTTTATTGAAATATAATTGATTTATAATGTTGTATTGCTCTTATTAACATTTTTAATGTGAGGACTACTTCAAGAAAGCTAGATACTTCACTGATAATCAAACTGTTTGTTGATTGGAATTCTGTGGAGCATTTCATAATATGACTTAGCATGAGATGTCTGTGATATTTATTTTGATATATGCATTACCTGATTTCTGAGACTAAACCCCACGTGTATCTTTACATTATAACATGTAATATAAGCAATAGCCTTGGCATAAAGTTAATGGTAGAGAGATTGCACTCATTTTGCTGATAACAACAAATTTAAAGAAAGAGAAATATTTTATTAGGAAGTCTACAACTTCCAAACATCCTTATTTCTTCCTCATATTGGTAGAATTCACTCTACATAAACATTTTTCATACCACTTGTTATCTGCAGTCTAATGTCAACTCCCTGCTTGAGTAAGGCTTTATTATAAATATGTCCACATACATACTTTATGACCTCAAGAAATTTGAAAATCTCTCACAGATACCACCTGTTCTCTTTATCATCATGTCAATTTCAAGACTAACAAGCAGGAACAGGAAGTAAATCTTAATAGAAAATGCAATAGAATAAGAATTAAAAGTTAGTGGACAGACCAAAAAACTTTGGAATGAGTGGAGTCTTTAAGACTTGAAATGAAGGATATTGCACATAAACACTCTATGCTACTTGATAAAGTTGTTTTCCACAAGGATCTTGGGTTAACAGTTCTGATACATGTATGGTGTAATTGGCAGATGATGGGAGAAAGATTTCCCATTGTTGGAGTAGGAGCATACAGATTAACAAAAGGAAACTAAAACATACAAAGGGTAATGGATTAGAATTGGAAATGTACATGTGAACTTACGTTTAGGTTGCTTTTGATACCAGTGGGTTACATATAGAAATATTTATATATGTGTGTTATACACCTTAGTAGATACACATGCATTACCTTGCCCTGTCAGCTGAGGGGTCCTGGAAGCAACTGCACCCCGTAGCAGCAGCAGCAGCAGTGATAAATCTTGCTTTCTAATAAAAGCAAACTAATTATAAGGAAATTGGAGCTCCTTGGAAAAACAGCTGATTCTATTGTGAAGGCAGCAAATATGCAAGATAAACTTGGAGCTTCTTGTTGTGCCAGAAATTAAGAAAGTTCTCTAAAAAACAAAACAAACAAACAAAAATCCCTGTATTGACAGAGGTATGTCAAAGAAATACAGGAGCCAACTGAAAGAGCTCCCAGTAGCCAAATCTGGAACAATTTGAGCTACAAAATAAATAGAAGTGTTAGGTTATAACCCAAAGTGTAATAAATATTCATGAGTACATAGTGATATAAAGAAATGATTGAATAAATAAATAAATGCCAAAGTAGAAAAAAATATTCCATGCAGAGGAATTCCAAATAATTTATATAAATACTCCATCCTCAAGAAGGAGGAAAATAACTCCATATTCCTTTTTATTTATTTTCTAATGTTTTGAGTTTTTTTCAATTTCATCTTTTTTTGAGGTATAATTGACATCTTAAATTGTAAGACATTTAAAGTGTACATTATGATGATTCAATACATACATACATATATATATGTATGTATGTGTGTGTGTGTGTGTGTGTGTGTGTGTGTGTATATATATATATATATATATATATATATATATATAGGCCTATAGTCCATAATAAAATTTTTTTGCTTGCTTGTTGATGATGCCTGGATGAAAAAATAATTTTTATTTAAAAAATAACAAGATACTTCCTAAGCATGACATACTGGAGAAACTTAAAACTCAGAAGCTTTGAAATAATTCACAGAGCAAATTTTATGTAGATTAAACAACTCAAAAGTTTCAAAATAGGTTCTCAAAGGGAAAAAAATAAAAACCTAGAAAACATATTCAAAGCGAAAACAATAAATGAATTGATATTCTAAATTGAAATAGAGCCCTAACAAATTTACTTTTTAAAGGAGATCTCTGTTTCAAAATGGGCCAAAGCCAAAAGAAAGCAATTGAGAAAAGAGGAAATAAAAGTGCTTAAAAAGCAGTGGGAAATTATTTTCACTGCTACTCAAAGAAATAAAAATTAAAGCATAAAAGAGATACAATACTATTGCCTACTAAATTCTAAAATTGTATATATTTATATATAGCTGGTTACAGACAAACAGTAGTCTCATCAGACAAATGCTAGGAAAAGTGCCCGTGGATACATAAACTTTTAGTTTATGTTTATAAGAGCCTTAAAATGTTGTTCACATGTGACTCTATGTGTTGATTTTATGTGTTGATTTCTGTATAGGAATGCAATTCCATTCACATGTGACTCTAATAGTTATCCTTAGGGTTGGTAAGCTGTTTTTGGAAAGAGCTGCTGTGCAAATATTTTAGGCTTTGTGGGCCCCATAGGCTCTGTTGCAAATACTCAACTCTCCCTGAAGCATGACAGCAGCCATAGACAATTCTGGAAGTTAATGAGAGTGGCTGTATTCCATCAAAACAGACAGTGCACCAGATTTGGCCCATAATTTGCCAACCTGTGGTCTCTCCTAAGGAATAACATAGTGAAAGAAAATGCATGAAGCAAAATTATATGTACCTTATGAATTCCGCACAGTTGCACACATCTCACATGGTAGCAAAGTAATGCTCAGAATTCTCCAAGCCAGGCTTCAACAATACATGAACCATGAACTTCCAGAAGCTCAAGCTGGATTTAGAAAAGGTAGAGGAACTAGAAATCAAATTGCCTACATCTGTTGGATCATCAAAAAAGCAAGAGAGTTCCAGAAAAACATCTACTTTTGCTTTATTGACTATGCCAAAGCCTTTGACTGTGTGTATCACAACAAACTGTGAAAAATTCTGAAAGAGATGGGAATACCAGAACACCTGACCTGCCTCCTAAGAAATCTGTATGCAAGTCAAGAAGCAAAAGTTAGAACTGGACGTGGAACAATGACTGGTTTCAAATCGGGAAAGGAGTACATCAAGGCTATATATTCTCACCCTGCTTATTTAACTTATATGCAGAGCACATCATGAGAAATGCCAGGCTGGATGAAGCACAGCTGGAATCAAGATTGCTGGGAAGAATATCAATAACCTCAGTTACATAGATGACACCACCCTTATGGCAGAAAGTGAAGAAGAACTAAAGAGCCTCTTGATGAAAGTGAAAGTGGAGAGTGAAAAAGTTGGCTTAAGACTCAACATTCGGAAAACTACCATCATGGCATCTGGTCCCATCACTTCATGGGTAATAGATGGGGAAACAATGGAAACAGTGACAGACTTTATTTTGGGGGGCTCCAAAATCACTGGAGATAGTGATTGCAGCCATAAAATTAAGACTCTTGCTCCTTGGAAGGAAAGCTATGACCAACCTAGACAGCATATTAAAAAGCAGACATTGCTTTGCCAACAAAGTCCATCTAGTCAAAGCTATGGTTTTTCCAGTATAAAGAAAGCTGAGTGCTGAAGAATTGATGCTTTTGAACTGTGGTGTTGGAGAAGACTCTTGAGAGTCCCTTGGACTGCAAGGAGATCCAACCAGTCAATCCTAAAGGCAATCGGTCCTGAATATTCATTGGAAAGACTGATGCTAAAGCGGAAACTCCAATACTTTGGCCATCTGATGCAAAGAACCAACTCATTGAAAAGACTCTGATGCTGGGAAAGATTGAAGGCAGGAGGAGAAGGGGACAACAGAACATGAGATGGTTGGATGGCATCACCAACGCGATGGACATGAGTTTGAGCAGGCTCTGGGAGTTGGTGATGGACAGGGAAGCCTGGCATGCTGCAGTCCATGGGGTCACAAAGAATTGGACACGACTGAGTGACTGAACTGAAATGAACTGAACTGTACTGAACTGTACTTATGAATTCAACTATGTAAAAAAGCATTTGTGATAAAAAAAAAAAGTTAGCAGAAACAGCATTAAAATATTAACCAGAATTTTTCTTGAAAGGCGGAATAAGGACTTTTTCCCTTCCTCATTCCTACCACTCCAATTTTGCATGTATTAAAAATAAGAAAAATCCTAAAGCCATTTATCTAAGTTTTTACTTTATCAGTAAGCTAAAATTTCCCAGACCAGTTTAGGATTTGAAAGTATTCTTATTCGTGTTATTTATGTACATTCAAAAAATATTCTGGTTAATCTTCATCCAGTTCTCCATAATAATGGGCTTCTTTGACATTCAGAAATTATATTTTAAAATATTGCCTGCTTCTAATCAATTCAGATTAGGATTCTGAATCCACTATTAGTTACTCATGAAACTGCTTCACCTCTTTTGGAGCTTCTGATACTTTATAGGGATCGCCTAAAGCTACAATATTGGAAAATGTTGCCTATTTTTCTAAAGTTCTTTTAATGACTCATGTTCTAATAGCCTCTGTTTAAGTGACAAAAGAACCACTGTTGTTCGGAGGGATGTACAGTATATTACACAAGTTTACCCTGGCAGGTCACAGGCCCTGATCTGCAATCCTGTGTCAGCACTTTTCAGTCCTACTAATATGGATACAGATGGGTGTGTGAGCTGCTCCAGGCTTCTCACGGGGCCAAGGAAAACATGGAAAACAAAGGCCTTTATGAGCTCCATGCTGACCACAGTCCCTGCAGTATTGCTAAAATCACATTTTTCTCTGGACTTGCCATATTCAGAATACTTCTCACCTGAGAGAAATCAAATTTCATTCACAGCCTAGGACCTAAGTTTGTTGTTCTAGTAAGAGTAAGTAATTGCTCCCTTTGGAAAAGAGAAAATAAGGCCTTTTTCAGCCTTTCTCTACAAACTTGCAAAACAGCTCAGTAGCTCTGAACACACAGAATGCAAACCATGGACAACTAGTTAGACTAGAGCAAAGGCACACGGTTGGGCTGACACTACATATATTTAGAAAAATGAAAAAAAATGAAACCATTATCTGCGACCATTCAAGCGAGAGAAAGACGTGCTTGCACAGCTCCTCCGTCACCTCCAAGAGCCCCACCCTAGCCACCACCAAGGTCGTCATCTCCTGTCCTTCACCGCATCTATTATTCTCTCTCGGAAGGACATGTGTGCTATTATAAGAGTTTCTCATTAGATTAGGTTTAAATTTACTTGCTTTTGTCCACTTCCTTCACTAGAAATAGTTTCTTCGCAAAGGCAGATGCCATAGTCTGTCTGAGCTTTGCTGCTGTTGTTGTTCTGTCTTCCGTACATGATGAATTTGTGATGAATGCACAGATGAATGGCAGGCTAATTTAGTAGGAACACTAGATTGCTATGGATTACTGGATTACAGACAATGTGTGTTCTACTCTGGCTGGACCATCAGCCTGTTATTAATGAGGTTCCCACTGTGATAGTGCTGGGTGACACCCACCACAAATCTCAGCGACCTACATTAGAAAGCATTTTACTTGCTCACAAGTCTGCAGGTTCTCTGGGGATCTGCAAGGCTTGCTTACAGTCAGATTACGGGCAGGTTGGCTTCACACATCTCTGCGTTCTGACACCAGCAGCTACTTTTAACGCGTGTTTTCCCAGTAAAGAGCAGAAACATGAAGAGCAGATTTTCTGTCCTTCCTTTGTCCCCCTATTCATGTGCCTTTCAGGTTTAGCCGCATAATGCTCTGCCTCACACCAGCCCACGCTGGTGACTCACCATCCTGCCCTACTGTCTTTTGTAGAACAGTTTCATCATCCACAGGAAAAAAACCTCTGGCTTCCACCACCACTCTTTTTTGGATGGCAGTGTTTTGCCCTGAAGTTGATTTTTAACCCCAGGCTTTTCAGAAACTCACTTGAACACCAGGATCCAGTACCAGCGGTCTGCCTCATATGTGCATCTCTGCTTTTAGAAAGTTCCTTACTAAACTCTTCATAATGTATGGGCTGCTTAGGCGGAATATTCAGTCCCTCATGATCTATCTTTTAGTTTATAAAAATAGCATATTATCTCAAGTCAGTTCTTAGACTACTTGGTACATGCCTTATTCTAGCAAAAAGCTTTTCTCTTCTAACTGTATGGGCTAGCTCTTGTCAACTTTTCTATTCCCCCATCTCACACCATCTCTCCTGTGCTCACTATCCTCAAAACCCACCTCTTTTTGTTCCTTCAGTATGCCAAGACCTCTTATTTTTTAGCCTCCAGGACATTCCACTAGGTTCTTCTTCCAGTTCCTCAAAAGTCGGCTTATTCTCAAACTTCACTCTCACTCTCCAATACTACTTTTTGGAGATGTTTTCTCTGGCCATCCTATCTAAAACAACTTCCTTCCATTCTCAAACTTATCATGCCCTTTATTTTCTTCTAGAGTCATTTGTCCATTTCTACATTTCCTGATTTATTGTGTGTCTCCTTTAAAAAGAGATAGCATGTCTGCCTAGTTCAGTAATAGTCTCTGCTGCTCATACAGTGCCTAATATGTAATAAGTGTCTAACAAATATGAATTAAATGAAAAAAGAAAACTTTGGGCTCAGATCTTTCAAAATCTTCATAAGTTTGGACTCTAAGAGGGAAATGTAGAAACATTTGACTGTGTTGCCTATTAGTGCTGGTGTCCTAGGTTCTGTGACCCAGATTTTTTTGCCTGGATTTAGAACACTGACACAGTATTCTAAAGTCTCTTATCTTGGGCATTTAATTTAGCTTCAAAGTTTTGTGTTCCAGACTCTGTTTTCAAGAAAAGGGACCTAGAGTATCAATTGGTCCTCTTGCTTACTATTTCTGAACCTGACCTCTTACATGTTATTACAATAACTGCTGTTCCTACTATTTTAGAGTTCAAATACAGAATGACCCCAAAGCTGCCCAAATCCTCCTTAGACAAGGATTGATTTCCTGTCTTTCTCATCTGTTGTCTTTCCACTCTAAATCTTCCTTCTTCTATTTCTACCCTGATTGTGGCATGACTGTAAAAATAGGCAAGGGGTTAATGTGGCACATTTTTAAAAGCTAGTCATTCCAACTCACAGTACCCTCTCTATTAGAGGCTTGTGCAAAACTCCCATGTACTCATCTCACTGGATACAATAAACCTCCACATCAGCAATTAGGATTTAGGCACTTGCCAACTCTGATATAGATAGGAGCTAAATCTGCAACGTTTTCAGCTTTGGGTGCTTTTAAACAACTTTTTGATACAGTTGAGACCATTTATAGCATTGACAGTGGGTATGCCTTGAAGACTCTCCTCTGTAAACCTAATTTTACTACTTTCCTTAAAATCCAGTGTCTACAAAGCATTTAAGAAAAGCTACTGTGAGTTGCCTGGATAGTTTCCAAGCTCTGGATACCATAGTTAGTCACATGGAATGTGGAATAGGCTAGACATCTTGGAATTGTTCTTGTTAAACTGGTGTAAGCAATTGACCCAATAGCTTTAATAATCGTTATTTGTTTAACAAGTTCCTGTGAGGAAAGCTATGCAGTTGTCTTGTGAAGTAGCTTCTTAAAAGGCTTTTATTTTGTCTGGATATGATAAGGATCATACATGGTATGTCTAACTGATGACTTAGTGCTCTTTCAGTGCATAGAAACTTCTATGGGAAAAAGAATTAGACAATAAGTACCAATGACTTAATACATGCCATGTTTCCAATTCAATTTGCTTTGATAAAAATCAAATAATCCCCAGGAACACAAATATTTATCTACAGTCATTGGACAGTCTGTTAAAATTGGCATTCTCAGTCCCTCCAAAACATTCATTTGTCCTTTATACGACCCACACATTGTCAGGAGGTTAATAATGTTGAAAAATTCTTGTGGTGTTCTTAGTTTTTGTGCTATCTGGCAGAGAAACATCAGAATCCTTAATTTTCTTTTCAACATAGCATGTTCTTTATTCACAATCAATGCTCTTCTGTCTTAATCAACAAAATAGAAAACAGATTTTAGAATTCTAAAAGCACTATAAATTCATAGCATTTTTCCTTTGAAGTATAATGTTTTATAGGACTACAATGAAACATGAAAAGAATTCATATGATCAGAAGGCTCTACAATTAAAAGCATAATAATCTGTTCTCTGTGGCATAGTCCAAGATTTTAAGGGCAAGCAGCTATTATTAAAGAGTTTGGTAAAGTGATTTTTTAATGTGCTAGGTTTATATTATAGAATATATTTTAAAATATGATTCAACTCTAAATATAATTATATACCACATTTCCTACTTGCAAAGATTATTCTTTCCTACTTAGACTTTTTTTTAAGTACTAACATTTTGCCTTAGTATCAATTACCCTGGCACCAAGGAAAAATGTACCTGAAACAAAAGATAAGTTATCCACTCTAATAAAACCATAACAGATAAACCCCTTTATTGAAGGTCAAGTACATGTTAAATGGTAAAATATCATAGGACTAACTATAGAGGACACCTTCATACTTTCGTGGTTATTATCTTTCTACACATGCCTAATGTGCTTTCAAACAAGACTTTAAAAAAAGGAAAAGTTGTCACTTTTTAGAATGGCAATTAATATTAGTCATCAAAGTCAAAAGCATAGGAATGTTTCACTTTCTTCAGTAAGTTTCAGGTGTTTAGAAGAAAAGTATAATAGGAAGAAAACTTCTCAGATCAGAACCTCAGGAAAGAAATTTAGATCCAGAACTCCCCTGGTGGTCCAGTGCAGAAGCATGGGTTTGACCCCTGGTCTGAGAAGATCCCCTCTGAGAGCAGCCAAGACCGTGCACCTCAACTACCGAGCCAGTTCTCTAGAGCCTGCAAGCCACTATTGAGCCCACGTGACGCAGCTACTGAAGCCCAGGCAGTCTAGAGTCCGTGCTCCACTAGGTGACAAAAGAAGCCACCACAGTGAGAAGCCCATACACCACAACGAAGAGTAGCCCCCACTCATTGCAACTAGAGAAAGCCTGTGCACAGGAATGAGGACCTAGCACAGCCCAAAAGTAAATAAATCAATCTTTAAAAAAAAAAGAAAGTTAGAACCCAGTTCTAACCTATCACAGAGATGGAACATGAACAGTATATTATATAGATTATATGCATCATATAGATTCTCACTAGTCTATATGGTAAGAATGTTGCTATTAAAAGGAAAGCAATAGATCACTGTTTCTCTTAAACTGACTAGTAGCCTAGAGATGTTTCCATTGTCATCTCTTGTCCCCAGCTTCTTTCTTAGACCTTGAAGTCCCTCCACCTTTATCTAACTTAGCCCTGACTACCCTTCCTCTCCTCTCTACCACTAATTTCCCATGACCTTTACCTCCTTTGCTGATCTTGCACACTGAGCCCATTCTGATTAACCCCAATCAACCTTATTTATGTCTATGTCACATAAGCACTACAGCTTCACTCTCACATGCTGCTCCTCTACTCACAGATGTTTTGCCTTGGATCTACATTCAGAGGCTTCGCAGGTTGCTCAGTGGTAAAGAATCCATCTGCCAATGCAGCAGTTGCAGAAGACTCAGGTTCAATTTCTGGGTCAGGAAGATCCCCTAGAGGAGGAAATGGCAACCCACTCCAGTATTCTTGTCTGAAAACTTCCTTGGACAGAGGAGCCTGGTGGGCTATATAGTCCATGGGGTGACAAAAAGTCAGACATGACTGAGTCACTGAGCACCCTACTTCCAGAAATTGTTCCGTGGGTATGTGTAAGATTTGAGCTCTGGAGCTATTCTGCCTATGCTCAAATTCCAGCTCTGCCCTAACTGCTGAGAATCAAGTTAACTGATCCCATTAAGCCTCAGTGCCCCTACCTATAAAGATTATAACAATTTATTAGTACCTAATGAGGATACTGTGAAGACAAAATAAGGTAATGAAAGTAAAGCAAGCATTCAGTATAGTGCTGGTAAAGAACAAATCAATACTGGTTATTATTATTGTCTTTTTTATTATTTCACCAACACAAAGGCAATTCTCTTCAGTGCAAAGGCAAAGTACTTCATATTATTTTGTATCATCCTGTAAGTATGGTGACTGCATTGCTTGAACTGAAATCTGAACAAATGCTCCCACAGATCACATACCCTTATTGGCAAAGGAATAGAAGCATTGAAATGAGAACAGTACCAGTTGATTCAGGGTGGGGAAATCACTGTATGTGTAAGTCTTGTGCTTTGCTTTTTTAATAGATTGAGTCCTCAGATAAAAGCATGCCAGGGACAAGTGAAATACAGGAGTGATTTGTTTGGGATAAGATTTTTGAATTTACAAGCAAGTTAAAACAAGTTGTTTTCCTTCCAGCTTGGAGTGCATAAATATAGACACCTATGCAATGTACTAGGCTATTGTTCTTGCTGCTGCTATTTAGTCACTAAGTTGTGTTCAACTCTTTGCTAGCTCATGGACTATAGCCTGCTAGACTCCTCTGTCCATGGGGTTTCCCAGGTAAGAATACTGGAGTGGATTGCCATTTCCTTCTTTAGGGTATATTCCTGAGGCAGGGATTGAACCTGCGTCTCCTGCATTGGCAGGCAGATTCTTTACCACTGGGCCACCTGGAAAGCCCCAGGCTACTGTTCTTAGTGTGTTAGTCACTCAGTCATGTCTAACTCTTTGCAACCCCATGGACTGTAGCCTGCCAGGCACCTCTGCCCATGGGATTCTCCAGGCAAGAATACTAGAGTGGGTTGCCATTCCCTTCACCAAAGGATCTTCATGATGCAGGGATGGAACCTAGGTCTCCTGCATTGCAGGCAGATTCTTTACCATCTGAGCCACCAGGGAAGCCAGCTAGGGTAAAATAAAAGGGTTCAAAGTAACTGAATGCTAAACTATTAGAAATCATACAAATGATAGTTTACTTTCACAAAGTCTAGTGAGGAAATGGAGACAATATTTCCAATTAAGTGACTGAAGAAATTTGTGTTTTTTCTTCTTATAATTCTTTATCTGTCCTCTGGCATTTAAGAGGTGGATCTTCATGACTGTTTCAATTTACAGTCTGGTTCTTGTAAAGTATAGCAGCAGGGATCCAAAAAGAGATGCATAACATTTCCTTGTTAGGGGCCACTTTTCTTACTACGTGAACTGAACTACATGCCTCCACGGAGATGTCTAACACAGTTCCAGCTCATTGCTGAACATCCTTAGCTAGATTAGCATCTTTGAAAAAGCTGTGACAGTGCACAATGGGAAGGAGTTCACTGTCTCACGGCTGTCCGTCTAAGAGTGCTTTGAAAGTGCTGAGAAACTCAATAGCCTTTGCTGGCAAATTCATGACAATGTGCGCAGAGTGTTTTCTTTCTTTTGACAGTAGTCCCAGCTGCTGCATTAACTCTTCTCTGACTGGTCCTTGCAGGAAGTCTTTCCTATCCAAGTTAAAGACTTTAACCTTCTGGTTCACTTTATTTAATTTACAATTGTGCACTAGCCATTTATGGGATTCAGGATTGAGATCATTAGCAAACACAGGACAGTTTTCGTACAGAAAACCTTATCTTCATTTACCAGAATTTATTGTGAGGGCAGTATCAGGAGAAAAACCTTCCCAGTACCAGGGTGGAAGAAGTCAGCAGATGAAACAGGGGGGAAATAGACTTACTATCATGTGAGAACCAAATCTGAAGGGATACTGTTGATATAACTGGAACCCCTGTGGAAATAGAAAATGGTCCAGGATGGTCATGGTGTCTAAAGTGTGTTAGTTGCTCAGTCACGTCTGACTGCTTGTGACCCCATGGACTGTAGCCCACCAGGCTCCTTTGTCCATGGAATTCTCCAGGCAAGAATACTGGAGTGGGTTGTCATCCCCTAGTAATTGTGTGAAGACTGACTTGACTTGGAAAATCCAAGCTTACCTCTCCAAATCTCATCTATTTAGTTGAAACTTTATTAATATTAATATTTGAAAGCTATGTTATAGTACTAGGACCTTTTAAAACCCTGTCATTAAGGTAACACGAGAGTGACAGACAGACAGAAATAGGACAGAGAGCGTCAAAGAGAGATGTGTAGCTAAAGGAAACAAGAAAACAGCTCCAACAGGCCCTAGCTGTAGCAGAATGGCCTCCTGTTCTGTCAAGGGACTTGCCAGATAGACACACCCCCTGGACAATTTAAGTACAGCAGTACATTCCAAAGTCTAATACAAATGCTTTTTATTATCTTCTATCTTTCATAGTCCAATG